>NC_052150.1:220097834-220205334 GCF_902713615.1 Scyliorhinus canicula
ACCCTGGCATTGAAGTAGACACACTTCAAACCACCTACCTGAACACTGGCACCCTCCTGCGAAGTCAAATCTTGCTCCTGACCTCTATACTCTCAATCTCCCTACCCCAAACTACAATCCAGGTTCCCATGCCCCTGCTGAATTAGTTTAAACCCCCCCAAAGAGCACTAACAAATCTCCCCCCCAGGATATTGGTGCCCCTCAGGTTTCAGATGTAGACCATCCTCTATAGAGGTCCCACCTTCCCCAGAAAGAGCCCCAGTTATCCAAAATCTGAATCCCTCCCGCCTGCACCATCCCTGTAGCCAGTGTGTTAATTGCTCTCTCTCCCTATTCCTCATCTCACTATCACGTGCACGGGCAACAACCAGAGATAACAACTCTGTTTGTTCTCGCTCTGAGCTTCCATCCTAGCTCCTAAAGGCCTGCCTGACATCCTTGTCCCTTCCTACCTATGTCGTTAGGCCAATGTGGACTACGACTTGGGGCTGCTCCCCTCCCCCTTAAGGACCCGGAAAACACGATCCGAATCATTTACCCTTGCACCTGGGAGGCAACATACCAAACGTGAGTCTCTCTCGCTCCACAAAATCTCCTATCTGTGCCCTGACTATTGAGTCCCCAATTACTAATGTTCTACTCCTTTCCTCCCTTCCCTTCTGAGCAACAGGGACAGACTCCGTGCCAGAGGCCCGTACCCCATGGCTTACCCCTGGTAAGTCGTCCCCCCCACAAGTATCCAAAACGGTATACTTGTTACTCAGGGGGGAACGACCGCAGGGGGTCCCTGCACTGACTGCTTTCCCAGTCCCTCTTACAGTTACCCATCTATCTCCAGTCTTTGGTGTAACTACTTCCCTGAAGTCCTATCTAGACCCCTCTGCCTCCTGAATGATCCGAAGTTCATCCAGCTCAAGCTCCAGGTCCCTAACACGGTTTTTGAGGAGCTGGAGTTGGGTGCACTTCCCACAGATGAAATCAGCAGGGACACTGACGGCGTCCCTCACCTCAACATTCTGCAGGAGGAGCATTGTACTGCCTTCCCTGACATCACCTCTAGATTTAAAAAAAAACAAGAAAAAGAAAAAGAAAGAAGAGCTTACCTGATATTATCTCAAACCCTGCTCCCGCTGAAAGGTAAGCAAATTTAAAGGCACTCACTCACCTTCACGACAGGCCCCTACTCCCGCTTCCCAACCACCGTGGGGTGGGGGGGTTGGTTCGAGGAGGAGGTAGGGTGGGAAACACTCACGAAGTGTTTCGGGTTTAACTGACACTTGCCAACAGCCTCTCCACAAACCACCTTCAACTTAGGCTGACCGCACTGCACGTATGCAAATTTCCCCAGAACAGCTGATCAGTAGCTCTGCTCTGCTGCCCTCTGCTGGATCAAAATAAATTCATATTTCACCATTTGCAGTGGCGGGATTCAAACCCGGGTCACATGAGCATTATTGGGACCTCTGGTTTACTGGTCCAGTGACAGTACCACTATGCCACCACCTCCCCTTACAGACAGGGACATGGGGATAAAGGGAGTATATACCCCATATACAGACAGGGACACGGGGATAAAGGGGGTATATACCCCATATGCAGACAGGGACACGGGGATAAAGGGAGTATATACCCCATATACAGACAGGGACACGGGGATAAAGGGAGTATATACCCCATATACAGACAGGGACATGGGGATAAAGCGGGTATATACCCCATATACAGACAGGGACATGGGGATAAAGGGGGTATATACCCCATATACAGATTGGGACATGGGGATAAAGGGAGTATATACCCCATATACAGACAGGGACACGGGGATAAAGGGAGTATATACCCCATATACAGACAGGGACATGGGGATAAAGGGGGTATATACCCCATATACAGACAGGGACACGGGGATAAAGGGAGTATATACCCCATATACAGACAGGGACACGGGGATAACAGGAGTATATACCCCATATACATACAGGGACATGGGGATAAAGGGGGTATATACCCCATATACAGACAGGGACATGGGGATAAAGGGGTATTTACCCCACATAGATACAGGGACATGGCGATAAAGGGGTATATACCCCATATACTGACAGGGACATGGGGATAAAGGGAGAATATACCCCATATACAGACAGGGACATGGGGATAAAGGGGGTGTATACCCCATATACAGAGAGGTACATGGGGATAAAGGGAGTATATACCCCATATACAGACAGGGACATGGGGATAAATGGAGTATATACCCCATATACAGACAGGGACATGGGGATAAAGGGGGTATATACCCCATATACAGACAGGGACATGGGGATAAAGGGAGTATATACCCCATATACAGACAGGGACATGGGGATAAAGGGAGTATATACCCCATATACAGACAGGGACATGGGGATAAAGGGAGTATATACCCCATATACAGACAGGGACATGGGGATAAAGGGAGTATCTACCCCATATACAGACAGGGACATGGGGATAAAGGGGGTATATACCCCATATACAGACAGGGACATGGGGATAAAGGGGGTATATACACCATATACAGACAGGGACACGGGGATAAAGGGAGTATCTACCCCATATACAGACAGGGACATGGGGATAAAGGGGGTATATACCCCATATACAGACAGGGACATGGGGATAAAGGGGGTATATACACCATATACAGACAGGGACATGGGGATAAAGGGAGTATATACCCCATATACAGACAGGGACATGGGGATAAAGGGGTATATACCCCATATACAGACAGGGACATGGGGATAAAGGGAGTATATACCCCATATACATACAGGGACATGGGGATAAAGGGGGTATATACACCATATACAGACAGGGACATGGGGATGAAGTGGGTATATACCCCATATACAGACAGGGACATGGGGATAAAGGGGTATATACCCCATATACAGACAGGGACATGGGGATAAAGGGGGTATATACCCCATATACAGACAGGGACATGGGGTTAAAGGGAGTATATACCCCATATACAGACAGGGACACAGGGATAAAGGGGGTATATACCCCAGACACAAACAGAGGGTTTAAAGGGGGTATCTATCCCATATACAGGCAGGACGGAAGAGGGTATGGCCTGGGATGCAAACTAGAATCTGGAATGATCCATCAGTGATTAAGCTTCTGATATTCAGATGCCGTCGGTAGTTTGAATATTTGTAAGTGATCAGTCCGGGGTGTTTGATGTTTGAAGCTGTAAGGGGCTGCAGTGCGTTGGGGAATACCCATATCGTGACGTGCAAGTGCCCCTCGCTCCTGACTGTGTCCTGGATAGCATCATAGCATGGGTCGAGCACAGGAGACCATTCAGGCTGTCATGTCCGTACTAGCCCACTGAAGGAGCAACTCGCATGTTGCCTTTTTCCCATAGTCCCTCAGATGTTTCCTTTCCAGATGATGACCCTTTGGACGAGCTTCGATTGACCCTCACCTCCTCACTCTCGGGCTGCCTGGATCCTAAACATTCTCTGCAAAAAGGAAAAATCAGCAAAACGTGGAAATGAAGAGGATCAGTGAAAGCTGTCTGAACTGGTCTAGTATATCTTAAAATAGGAGGTCCGGTGCCCCGCAGTGGGGAGCAGCCTTGCCTCTGAGCCAGAAGGTCTGGGACTGAGTCCCACCCCAGGACTTGCCGGCCATGGGAGGTGCGTTTATAATGCCGGTTGAGTGTGTCAACCTGCAAATTCACTCCCCACCCTGACTCGGAAATAATCGGCCGTTCCTTCACTGTCACTGGGCCGAAATCCTGGAACTTCCTCCCTGACAGCACTGTGGATGTACCTACACCTCAGGAAATGTAGCGGTTCAAGAAGGCAGCTCACCAACACCTTCTGAAGGGCAACTAGGGATGGGCGATAAATGCTGGCCTAACCAGCCACGCCCACATCCCGTAAATGAACCATTTTGAGAGCGGGAGAGAGTCCTGGCAGGCCATGTGTGATGTGGAGCGGCACACCTCAACTTCTAAACCCCTGGAGACGGACTAGCGACCTGTTCCAGGATTAACTAGCTGTGGGAAACAGGTGGAAGTCGGCCTTTGATGTGGGAATGGAATTGGAATACTTTAAAATGGAACTGCGGCATTCCTGATTTTCACTGGGAGATGGAATTTCTGAACTGTTTCTTTTCCGTCTGGAGTGAGAGAGCGGGGCGAGTTCTCTGCCGCCCCGGCCGTGTGTTCCTCAACGGCAGCGCCGTCACTGGCAGCGGGGTTCTCCGTTCCGGCCGCTGGCCAAAGGGATTTCCCATCGTGACCGCCCCACACCGCCGGGAAACCAGGGGACGGGATTCTCCAGTCTCCGACGGGAACATCCCGTTCGGTGGTTGGCCGGAGAGTCCACGTCGGCGCTGAAATCGGAGGCGGCGCCGCTTTTGCGATGCTCCGCCTCCCCCCTCCAAAATGGCGAACTCTCGGAGTACGCTCATGCCGTATGGGTGTCACCTGAGGCCCTCCGATGCTCCGCCCCCGACTGGCCGAGTTCCCGACGGCGTGGGCCCCTCATGCTATTTTTTTCGGGAACGTGGCGTGGAGGCTGCGAACTGAATCGCACCGGCGAAGAATTCACCCCGTTTCTCCTCATGTCAGTATTGTTCCTTTTGGGGCTGGTTTAGCTCACTCGGCTAAATCGCTGGCTTTTAAAGCAGACCAAGCAGGCCAGTAGCATGGTTCGATTCCCATACCAGCCTCCCCGGACAGGCTCCGGAATGTGGCGACTAGGGGCTTTTCACAGTAACTTCATTGAAGCCAACTCGTGACAATAAGCGATTTTCATTTCATTTTGCCTTCATTTGGATCCCTCTGTATCCCAATCCTGCCACGAGCAGGATCAGTTTCTCCCGATCTACTCTCTGCAGCCCCCTGCTGAGTTTGAATAACTATCAAATTTCCTCTTAACCTTCTCGTCTCAAAGAAAAACCGTCCCCTCGTTTCCGATCTTTCTTCATAACTGAAGTTCCTCACCCCCGGCATCTTTTCTTCACAGCCTGCCTAAAATGTTGTGCCAGAACTGGAAGCAACCCTTCAGTCGAGGCTGAACTAGCCTCTTATACAGGGTTAATGTAACTCCTTCTGAGCGGCACGATGGTACAGTGGTTAGCACTATGGCTTAACAGCGCCAGGGTCCCAGGTTCGATTCCTGCCTCGGGTCACTGTCTGTGTGGAGTTTGCACTTTTTTGGAGTTTCCTCCGGATGCTCCAGTTTCCTCCCACAGTCCAAAGGTGCGCAGGTGAGGTGGATTGGCCATGATAAATTGCCCTTCGTGTCCAAAAACTAGGTGGAGCTGCTCGGTTGTGGGGATGGGGTGGAGTTGTGGCCTTAGGCAGGGTGCTCTTTCAGGGGCCGCTGTAGACTCGATGGGCCGAATGGTCTCCTTCTGTGCTGTAAAATTTGGTGATCCTTTGCTTTTCTATTAAGAAAACCCAGATTTCTGTATGCTTTATTTACTGCTCTCTCAACCTCTATTTTAGCAAGCAAGTTCGATGTGTGTATCGTGGGAGTAGTCTTTTATGCAGTTTAAAATATGATATGGTCAGTGAGGTGGGCGCGGCACCGGTCGGGGGCCGTTCCATGTGGCCCGCCCCCGTCACCGTTTTGCGTGGTTCGCTTATCCCCACGTTGCCGGTGCGGCAGTGGGGGGCACCTTTGGACGGACCAGATGATTCCACCGGTTGAAGGAGCCAGAAAATCCCACCCAGCGTCTTTCACAATCTCAGTGTATCAACAAAGCGCTTCCCCCCAATGAAGCACTTTTGAGGTATCGTCACGTCCGTTGCGTGGGACACGTGGCAATCCATTGGTACATGGCAAGCTCCCGCAGACAACACTTGCCAGCGAGAACTGATTTGCTACATTTAAGATGTTTGCGGGGGGGGTTAAATAATGGCCTCAACTCCCCCTACCCTGCCTCGGAACGATGGCCGCAGGATCATCTATACGTCCATCTCAGAGGGGAGTCAGTCTCACACGCCGCCCGAAAGGGGGGAAGGGGTGGGGGTCAATGCCTTCACCAGCACAGGTCTCCCTCAACAATGCACCAGAAATGCCAGACCAGATTTTGGGCTCGGATGTCTAGAAGTGGGACTTGAACCCATAAGATGCGAGGTGAGAATGAAGAGCAGATGGAATTTTGGTGAGTGCCGTACAAAGTACTGAACATAGGAAGGGAGAAATGGGTGACATATGCATTTGATG
Source organism: Scyliorhinus canicula (assembly GCF_902713615.1). Lineage (NCBI taxonomy): Eukaryota > Metazoa > Chordata > Chondrichthyes > Carcharhiniformes > Scyliorhinidae > Scyliorhinus > Scyliorhinus canicula. The sequence continues at coordinate 220,104,074 of NC_052150.1, forward strand.
AATGGTGTTAAAATAACTAAAACTGAAGCCTCCTGGGTTGCCTGAGCTCCAAGATGTGCTGTTCCCTCCCGAAACCTCTCTGCTATCGAGGGGGCTTTCCCCTTTTACGATTCTTCATACAGCATGTCTGCTTGACCGAAGATCCTGGTCATCCCCTCAAATATCTCCTCGGCGTCATATTTTATAACGACCGTGCAGGGCACCTCGGGGATTCTTCATTACTTGAAAGGCACTCGATCAAGTTTGAAGCTGACGTTGGAAAATAATCTTGTTGCCTGTCCATTCAACGGAACGGTGAACTCCACTACCCGCGACAGAACATAGAACTGTACAGCACAGTACAGGCCCTTCGGCCCACGATGTTTTACTGACCAGTCTGAAACTAAGATCAAATCAACCTACTCCCAATCATTCCAGTACACTCCATGTGCCTATCCAATAACCGCTTGAAAGTTCCTAAAGTGCCCAACCCCACTACCATAACTGGGAGTGTGTTCCACGCCCCAACCTACCTCTGACATCCCTCCTATATCTTCCACCATGAACCGGATAGTTATTCCCCCTTGTGATAGCTACATCCACCCGAGGAAAAAGTCTCTGAACGTCCACTCTATCTATCCCCCTCATCATCTTATTCACCTCAATTAAGTCACCTCTCATCCTCCTCCGCTCCAAAAATTAAAATTAAATTAAATTTAAATCGCTTATTGTCACGAGTAGGCTTCAATGAAGTTACTGTGAAAAGCCCCTAGTCACCACATTCCGGCGCCTGTTCGGGCAAAGAGAAAAGCCCTAGCTCCCTCAATCTTTCCTCATAAAACCTACCCTCAAATCCAGGCAGCATCCCTGTAAATCTCCTTTGCACCCTTTCCAATGCTTCCACATCCTTCCTATAATGATCAGAACTGCACACAATACCCCAAATGTGGTCTCACCAGGGTCATGTACAGTTGGAGCATAACCCCGCGGCTCTTAAACTCAATCCCCCCGTTGATAAACGCTAACACACCATAGGCTTTCCTCACGGCTCTATCCACTTGAGTGGGAACCTTCAGAGATCTGTGGACATGAACTCCGAGATCTCTCTATTCCTCCACATTCCTCAGAACCCTGCTGTCAACCCTGTAATCCACATTCAAATTTTTCCTACCAAAATGAATCACTTCACACTTATCAGGGTTAAACTCCATCTGCCCAGCTCTGCATCCTATCAATAGCACAAGACAGAGGAATTTCTACTCAACTGTCTGTCCTCTGGTCAGATGACACCCTGCGTGTTGCGTCTTGTTCCGAATATCTGCACCTATCGCCAACAAAATTGGCACGATTTTCCAGACCACCCACGGTGGGTTTTCTGGCTGCGGAGGTGGCGGGTTATTAGCCGTTTGTGTGGTTCCCCAGCCCCACTGCCAGGACACCCGGCATCGGAGAGTGGAACATCCCGCCGGCGCGAAATGTTGGAAAATCCCGCCCACTAACTTATTTCTGCGTATTGCCCGCAACGTGAATAAAACGTCCCATGATGCTTTGCAGGGTCATTATAAAAGCAGAGCTTGACAGCGAGCCACGGAGCGCAGGTGACCAAAGGCCGTGGGCGCTGAGGCACATTTGAAGGAGGATCCAAATGGAGGAGAGACAGGCCGAAGGCTGCAGAAGTTCAGGGAGGGAATTCAGAGTTTAGGCATCATCCCGTACCTGCCTCCCCGAACAGGCGCCGGAATGTGGGGCTTGCCACAGTAACTTCATTGAAGCCGACTTGTGACAATAAGTGACTGTTATTATTATTATTACTATCAACCTTCAGCCACCACAGATCCTGCTCACCAATTCGCTCACTCTCTCACAAGATCACAAGCTGGATGCAGATGACGAAGACCTCCCTTTCAGCACCGTCTTCATACAGATTCAAAACCTCATCTTGCACATCACAGCATTCACTTATCCTGTGCCATTCCCAATAACCCATCGGGAAAACTGCCCTCCACGTTGAGAGACTTCCGAAACCCAGTGTTGGTTTTTCCTCTCAAGGTTCCAAAGCCGTTGCAGCGGAAACTTCAAAGGATTGCCTCACATTTATTCGGAATTCCCTGCCCCTTTAGTCACCCTTTATTAGCTTCCAATTGTTTCTCCTTCCTCTTGTGAACAGACTTCAACTTCTCCTTTCAAAACAGACTCCGGCACGTCTCTTACCATAGACTGTTGTCATGGCAACGGGGCCTATAATTCCCCAGCTTATGCATCTCGCCTTTAAAAGAAAAACATGGTTATTGTCTGTCTCTGGACCCGTCTGCCCTTCTGCACAAAGTACTTCTGTAAAATGTGCCAGGAAAGTATAGGCTTGTATTATTTGCACACTCAGATGCTTAAATATTCACTCTCTCCATCACCAATACGCAGTGGCAGCCGTGTCGGCTATTTGACTGATGCAATGCAGCAACACCATGGTTCCTTCAACAGCACCCTCCAAACCTCTGACCTCTATCATCTAGAAGGACAAGGGCAGGGGCGGCATGGCGGCGCAGTGGTTAGCCCTGCTGCCCCACGGCGCCGAGGTCCCGGGTTCGATCCCGGCACCAGGTCACTGTCCGTGCGGAGTTTGCACATTCTCCCGGTGTCTGCGTGGGTCTCACCCCCACAACCCAAAGATGTGCAGGGTAGGTGGATTGGCCACATTAAATTCTGCCTTAATTGAAAAAATAAGAATTTGGTGCTCTAAATTTATTTTAACGAAAGAGAAAGACAAGGGCAGCAGATACCTGGGAACCCCACCAACTGGAGGTTCCCCTCCAAGTCACTCACCACCCTGACTTGGAAATATATCGCCGTTCCTTCACTGTCACTGGGGCAAAATCCTGGAACCCCTCCCTAACAGCACGGTGGGTGTACCTACACTACGTGGACTGCAGCGGGTTCAAGAAGGCAGCTCACCACCGCCTTTTCAAAGCAAGTAGGAATGGGCGATAAATACTGGCCTCCTCAGCGATGGACATATCCAGACATAGAAACCGTGAAGTACATCCTAACCCTTGCCTTTAGGGGCTGGTTTAGCACACTGGGCTAAATCGCTGGCTTTGAAAGCAGACCAAGGCGGGCCAGCAGCATGGTTCAATTCCCATACCAGCCTCCCCGAACAGGCGCCAGAATGTGGCGACTAGGGGCTTTTCACAGTAACTTCATTTGAAGCCTACTCGTGACAATAGGCGACTTTCATTTCATTTCTGTAATCGTCGCTCTTTTCCAATCCGGGTGTTGTTTTCCACAAATTTTTCTCTTTTCGTCCTAAAGGACGGGTTGACCCTCAGGGCATTGAAAGTTAACCAGAAGGTAACGGGCGGCTGTCACATATTGTCCGCATGGCCCCTCCTCTTCACCGATGCACTAATTGGGTTTCTGTCTGTTAGCTTTAATGATCTTTTTTTTAGGTGCGTCATGAATTACCCAACTGAACTTCCAGAACTTTCTACGGAGGGGGTGGCATTTGAACTTAAAAACCTCCGCGGTGCTCGCTAGTTGCCATAACCACAAGGTTACGATTATAAAGTCACAGCTTCCTGTCCAGATAGTCATTGTACACATGATAGTCTTTGGCGATGAATGGCCAGTGGGCTTTCCAAACTTGCGGTCGAGGATACGGGTGGGTGGTGCCTCCAAGCGCCATGAAAGTTGACCGATGTATTTTGAGTAGGTGTGTCACAGGAGTGTGTCACCAGGCCGATTTTCACCAACCCAGCTTCAGTCAAGTACTGGTCTCACAGCTGTGTCCAATGGGTTGGATTCATGACCAACTCCTGTGAACTTTCGTCCAGTGTCGATACCTGTCAACGTCTTATTAATCATTAATCACATTCTTAAGGTCCAGTGGTAATCACTTTGTCGAATGACAATTACATTGCTGGAGCAATTGCATTGTTGAACAGGTGATGGGTGTTGGTGCACCTGTAAATGGGGACAGCATTCCGTGCCTGGTGGGCACCATGGGGACTTGGATGCTTCACTGGCCCCGACAATCACATCTTAGCTTGAACTTTTTAAGTTTCATTATCCATTCTCTCTTTTGTTGCAATTGCCCTTTAAGGGGCTGCCCCATTAATTTGATCTTTTTGTCAATTTGTTGCTCTGTCAGGGGAGGCAGTGACCGAGCGGTATTGTATTGACATCTGTTACAGTGCCTCACCAGTTGTAGATTTTACACACAAGTGTCGAAATGGGGACAGCTGGGACACTGAGGGGTGGAGGAACTGGGAGAGTCTGTCACTTTGCTCTGTTGTCTTGGAAACGAACCTGTTTCATCGGCGAGCTTCGGACTCATTCTTCCTCAACGTACAGTTATTGGAAGTAACACTGCCCAGCCAGAGAAAAGGGACTTGTGGGATTGTGGGGAGAAGATGGGTGAAGCCATGAAGGTGAAAAGATCTTCATTCATCCCTGGTGCCTGGATTAAGACATCAATGCCCAGAAATCCAAGGACAATAGCCTGCCAGCTGTGATTGGTCCTTTGCAGGCTTGAGCTTTTTGTTTTGTTCTGAATGTTGCAAAGATAGTTGCCCAAAAGGTGATTTTATTCAAGGCAACACGGGGGCAAAGTGAAACGGGCCTTCACCACTGCTTGAGCGCGGCCAACAATGGAAGGAAACAATCTTGCATTCGTGTAGCACCATTCACATCCTCAGGACGCCCCAAATCGTCCATTGCCATTCAGAGCAAACTACACTTACTGCCGAGTGATCCACTGGGCTGCTTTCCAAACTGTCAAGCTCCTTAAAGGCTTTTCAAGGTTTCAATGAGATCGCCTCTCAATCTTCCAAATCCTACCGAATATAGACCCCATCCACGCAAACGCCATTGACCCAGCAATACTGGGAGTAATAAACAACCCACATTTCTTCTTCCGTGGGATGTGGATATCATTGTCAAAGCCAGAATGGGTCACCCATCCCTAATTGTCCTTGAACCGAGTGATGTGTTGGCTTGTGTAGGCTTGAGAGATGAACAGACACTTCCAACACAGATGAAGGTTCAACTCAATTTTATTAACTACTTCTAACTAACACACGATGACTGTGGGTCTAAATAATGCAAACTTGAACTAGAGACCTAAGCCTTGTCCGAACCAGTTAGTTCTCTCAGCATGTGTTGTGAGTCTGTGCTGGGCTGGATGAGTTCTTGTTACACTCAGAGGCAGCACCCAGAATGAGTGGGAACCGTGGTGCCCTCTGCCTTTATAGTGTGTGTATTCTAACTGGTGATTGGCTGTGGTGTTTGTACGTGTTGATTAGTCCCTGTGTGTGTCCATCAGTGTGTGTCTGCACCATGATATACTGGTGTATATTATGACACCGAGTAACTTGAGAGGCCTTTGCAGAGGGCAGTTAAGAGCCAACCACATTTCGGTGAGCCAGAACAGAACAGGTAAGGACGGCAGATTTCCTTCACTGATGGACAGAGGTGAACCAGATGGGTTTTGAACAGCAATCGATGACAGTTTCACGGCCTCCATTCCTGAGGCTAGCTTTTCAATTCCAGATTTATCAATCGGATTTAAATTCCTCCAGTTGCCGGGGTGGGATTCGAACCTGTGACCCAAGAGCATTAGCCCGGGCCTTTATATTACTAGCGCGGTGACGTTACTGGCCACACCCTCCCCCTCAGGCACGACTATGGCCCAGCACCAATTTGAGCTCTCTGGGTACACAGGAAGAAAGTGGTAGCTGAGCAGCATCTGTTGGGTTAAGCATAGAGCTCGGTAACCCCATGTGTTAAGTTTAGTAACAGCACCAGGCTTCAGGTCAATGTCCTCGCCTGTCAGTGCATCACAGAGACCTCAACAGGTGACTCAATGTGTTGAAAATGTTGTGACATCTTACGGCCTGCTGATTGCACCCGTACGCAACAGCCTAATATGTTTCTATGGCAACCGCGCCAAAAAAGGAACCTTGAATTGGTTGGAAACGTGACCTGAACCTGAGACCTGCGGAGATTGTCCACTATTTTCTGGTTTTGTTTCCGATTCCAGCCTCCGCAGCCATTTGCTTTTATCTTAGGCGGTATTTTGCTTGGCAATCGACAAATTTCAATATTTTGCCGAGTACTGTTGTTGTATCGTCCCTTGGCATTCCATCCCCCGCTATCAATATCCTGGGGGTTACCATTGACCAGAAACTAAACCAGACCAGCCATATTGATACTTAGGTCAGAGGCTAGGAATCCTGCGGCGAGTAACTCATCTCCTGACCCCCCAAAGCCTGTCCAATATCAACAAGGCACAAGTCAGGAGTGTGATGGAATACTCTCCACTTGCCTGGATTGCCAGGGGCTGGTTTAGCTCACAAGGCTAAATCGCTGGCTTATAAAGCAGACCAAGCAGGCCAGCAGCATGGTTCGATTCCCATACCAGCCTCCCCGGACAGGCGCCGGAATGTGGCGACTAGGGGCTTTTCACAGTAACTTCATTGAAGCCTACTCGTGACAATAAGCGATTTTCATTTCATTTCATGAGTGCAGCTCCAACAACACTCAAGAGGCTCAATGCTATCCAGGACAAAGCAGCCCCGCTTGATCGCTCCCCCTTCCCCAAACATTCAAACCCTCCACCACCGAAGAACAGTGGCAGCCGTGTGTACCATTTACAAGATGCACTGCAGCAACTCACCAAGGATCCTTCGGCAGCACCTTCCAAACCCACGACCACTACAGTCTAGACGGACAAGAGCAGCAGATACTTGGGAACCCCACCACCTGGAGGTTCCCTCCAAGTCACAGCATAATGGATGTACTGTTATGATAGGAAGATATCAGGAACTTGGGTCCAGAAATGGGATCCAAGATGTAGTAGGCAATTTAGGGGTGAAACAGACAGAAGAAAAAGACTGCTAGCAGCAGAGTCAGAGAGACACGCCCAGAGCCTGAGTTACCTTGTCCCATTCAGACTTAACTTGGTTAGTGGGAATACATAGGATGATCCACTCAAGTCACATTGTCATTCGGGACACCCTTGTTTGACCAGTCATTATCCCTTTACAGAGTCTGATGACATAGTTATCCGTCAATGAAAGGGAAGGGCAGCTCGGTAGCACAGCAGTTAGCATTGTTGCTACACAGCGTCAGGGACCCGGGTTCGATTCCCGATTTGGGTCACTGTCTGTGCGGAGTCTGCATGTTCTCCATGTGCCTGCGTGGGTTTCCTCCGGGTGCTCCGGTTTCCTCCCACAAGTCCCGAAAGACGTTCTTGTTAGGTGAATTGGACATTCTGAATTCTCCCTCTGTATACCCGAACAGGTGCCGGAGTGTGGCGATGAGGGGCTTTTCACAGTAACTTCATTGCAGTGATAATGTAAGCCGACTTGTGACATTAATAAAGATTATTATGCTAGCTGCATATAAATGGCATAACTCTGTTTGCTTGTATGAATGGGAGTAGACAATCAGCCAAGACAACGGGCACGATCTACCGGCCGTGTCGCGCCTCCCGTGGGCTTCCTGGCAGCCAGTAATCCTCACGAGATCTACCTGGACATCGCGAGGGGGCGTTGTGATGTTGTACGAAGTAAATAATGGCATGATGGGAAAACTGGTCAACTACTAGGTACAATGTAAGAAAAGCTGACTTCGCATGACCTAAAGCCTGAATAAGAGCAGAGAAGGTCAAGCTGATCCGAAATGCCTGGGCTCCGCAAATTCTGATAAGACTAACTCGTCATAACCCAAAGCAGTCTAAATACTACAAGGTAAGGTCAGAACAAGTCTCCTCCGACTTTTAAATATTCGATCAAAGGACAAGATAATGGTCTGAGTGATGAGGCAAAGAGTCCTGGAAGGTTAGCAAGGTGACGCCTGTTTTATGATATTGCTTATGTTTGTACTTCTGATCGAATTCCTGACTAAGCTGTAGTCACGTAATCCTGATTCTGATAATGTATAAATACTGGGCTACTTTTCTGTGAAAGCGCGAACTTGGGAAGGAATCAGCAGTGACATTAACTGCTCTCTGACCTCAAGTTTCAGCCATAACTGCAGTTTGTTCGTAAATAAACTCTTGTTATGTTTTCTTAACGAGCTTTGTTGAATCTTTCTATCACAGTCCAGAAGCGGGAAAAATATTGACTTCTACAGCATGATCAGAACACCTCCCACAATGGGCATGGCCAAGCCACGTGTGTCTAAGTGGGCTTTTAAACATACTAAGGTGTACTCACCCTGGATCGACTGGGCCCCAGCCGGGTTACAGCCGCCCGCCGTACAGTATTGGTCCACATTTGGCACCGGGGTGGGGGGGGGGTCTCCCCAAGAGCCCCTAGGTGGTCAGGGACAGGACAGGGTGGCCACCTGGGCCTCCCCCTGGAACACAAGCACCTTGACACTGCTACACTGGCACCTTGACAGTGTTACTCTGGCACTGCCAAGGTGTGTGGGTGGTACTGCAAAGCTGGCAGGAGCAGGTGTCAGGGTGGCATTGTCAAGAGGAATACCTGAGGGGGACCATGCTGATGAAAGGATGACTCGCGGGGGGGGGCTATGAAGGGAGACGGGGGGCAGGGCGTGCATGAAGGGGCCTCTGAAAGGTTTGGGGGGGTGAAGGGCCGGGGTCGTGGAAGGGGGGGGGGCCCGAAAGGGGAAGCCTGAAAAAGGGGTGTCATAATTTGGGGGGGTGTGGGGTAGTGCCCATATGGGGAGGTTACATTGCCCATGGGTGGGGGGGGGGGGGGGGGGGGGGGGGGAGACACACAAGCTCACTTAGAGATCGGGGCACCCTTTCAAAATGGTGACCTGATCTCTGAGGAGCCAGTCGGGCCAGTGAGTTCAGCTCCACAGTGATGTAAGTAATTGTAAGCGTGGGCTAAAGCGATGGGAGACATCCCAGGGACCAAAAATGTGACTAAGTATGGTTAGATAGCGGTGGGGAACTCGGCGACAGAGCTGATGGGAAACTCCATGAAAACCCCACCACAAATGACATTTAGAAACTTTTCCAATAGATCGCGCCCAACGATAATAGATTTAGAGAGTGAAGAGACAGAGAGAGAGAAAATACTGTTTTGAACAGTTGCAGAGAAGGCTGTGGAAACCGAGTTGAGAAGTCATGAAAGTTGCCACCAAGGCAGGCTTTGGAAAAGGGGTTTGAACCAATGGGCAGCACGGTAGCACAGTGGTTAGCACTGTTACTTCACTGCTCCAGGGTCCCAGGTTCGATTCCCGGCTTGGGTCACTGTCTGTGCGGAGTCTGCACATCCTCCCCGTGTGTGCGTGGGTTTCCTCCGGGTGCTCCGGTTTCCTCCCACAGTCCAAAGACGTGCAGGTTAGGTGGATTGGCCATGATAAATTGCCCTTAGTGTCCAAAAACGTTCGGTGGGGTGATGGGGTTACTGGGTGGAGGTGTGTGCTTCAGTGGGGTGCTCTTTCCAAGGGCCGCTGCAGACTCGATGGGCTAAATGGCCTCTTTCTGCACTGTAGATTCTATGATTCAATGCCCCTACCAGAAGAAAAATTGCTTTTATGCAAGTATTGCCTTTGACTGCCATTGAAAGTGGAACAAGAGCTGGATGTTCTGTTACAGTGGTGTCTAATGGGAACCAGCATATTAAGGTTAAGAAACTTCATGTAATCAGTCAGTGTTAGAACTGAAGTAAAAGTTTAAATATTATTTTATTTAATTTAGTTGCAATAAAAGTTTGATTATAAAATAACCAAGCCATATTTCTCATATCATCATTCCTGGAACAAATCGATCTTTCCGCACCGCATTAAAACTTTAAAAATGTTACGCGCCTGGTTAAGGATCTTGGCCACTGTTGCAGCAGTTGAAGAAGGCAGCTCACCACCACCTTCTCAAGGGCAATTAGGGATGGCCAACGCATGCTGGCAAAGCCAGCGGTGCCCACATTCCGTAAAAATGCATTGAAAGAAAATGAAACAGTACCTGAATTTTAAAAGAAATATTTTTTGCTTACTTCAGTTTTTCCATTTCTATGTTTTCTCACATGTCAGCGGTGTCTCAGTCAGTACGATTCCCAAGTCCAAGAGGTTGTGGCTTCAAGCTCTGCTCTGAAGAATTGACACTGCGCTGCAGCACTGAGGGAGTGCAGCACTGGTAATCCGAGACCCTGCCTGCTCTCCCGGATGGCTGTAAAGGAGCTGGGGCCTGCTTCAAAGGGCAGCAGGAGTGTCCAGCCTCCCGTTCCGTCCAAAATTCATCCGTCCACCGCCATCGCTAAAATGGTGCCGGGGCAGTTGAAAGCAATTCACTTTGGGGCTTCTCAGTACGCGTGTCTCAGAGTGCTGTGGAGCTGGAGGAGGGGGAAAGAGGGGGGAGACCATGGAGGGATTTGAAAACAAGGATGGGAATTTAAAAATCAAGGAGTTGCTTAAACCAGGGCAGGTAAGTGACCTCTTGGGCGAATGGGACTTGAGTGTGAGTAAGTAATAATAATAATCTTTATTGTCACAAGTAGGTTTACATTAACACTGCAATGAAGTTAATAATAATACTAATCGCTTATTGTCACACGTAGGCTTCAATGGAGTTACTGTGAAAAGCTCCTCGTCGCCACATTCCGGCACCTGTTCGGGGAGGCTGGTACGGGGATTGAACCCGCGCTGCTGGCATTGTTCTGCATTGCAAGCCAGCTGTTTAGCCCACAGTGCTGAACCAGCCCCCGTTTATTGTGAAAATCACAAGTTATTATGAAAATCCCCTCGTCACCACATTCTGTTCGGGTACACGGAGGGAGAATTCAGAATGTCTAAATTACCTAACAGCACGTCTTTCTTGCGGGAGGAAACCGGAGCACCCGGAGGAAACCCGCGCAGACATGCGGAGAACGTGCAGACTCCGCACAGACAGTGACCCAAGTCGGGAATCGGACCTGGGACCCTGGCGCTGTAAAGCAATGGTGCTAACCACTGTGCTACCGTGCTGCCCAAGTCTACGAGAGGCAGCTGTTTAGATAACCTCAACTTTATAGATCATGCGGGAGACGGCCCAAGAGTGAACTGGTACAGCCGTGTCTAGACGGAAGAAGGGATTGGGTGAGCGGTTTAGCGACAGATTACAATATTGTTACGGTGCAGAAGGAGACCAATCGGCCCATCGTGCCTGCACCGGCAGATGAACTGAGGCAAAGTCGGACGACATTGTGGAGGTGAAAATACGACTGGACGGTCACCTCGGGTCAGAACAAGATGGCGGACAGCCCGGTTCAATCTCACACCATTGCCAGGCAGAGGGATGGAGACGATCGCTAGGAGGTGGAGTTTGGAGTGCGGACCGAAAACAATGGCTGCAGTTTTCTTCAGAATTGGAGGAGATTGATGCTCATTCAGTACCAGATGCTGGATCAACAGTCCGATAATCTGGAGAATCCGCAGGAGTCGGGAAAAGAAGCGGTGAGGGAGAGCTGAGCGCATCAGTATTCATTTGAAAACTAACTCTGTGCTTTCAGGTTGAGGGGCAGTGTGTGGATGAGAAATGAGAGGGGGCCGAGGATAGATCCTTAGGGGGTAACTGGGTGGGATGGAGAAGGGAAATTACTGTAAGTGATACTCTGGCTGTGGTGAGATAGATAGGAATGGGACCGGCTGAGTATAATCCCTCCCAGCTGGACAACTACGAAGGACCATTGCAGTTCCAGGAAAGATGGATTTGGGAAGTTACAAAGCGTTGAAGAACTTTGGAGAGGATTTTTAAAATATATTTATTTTTGGGTTGTGAGCGTCCTTCACCCTACTTCATCTCCATCTATCAACATTGTTCTATTTCTACGTCTGCTTAATACAAGCTGACCAATCTCATACAGTACGGGTAAATTAAACATAGGTTCAGTTTACTTGAAGATTTAGGACTGGATTGTTCAGAGGGCAGATTTACTATAAAGATTCAACAGCTATTGTTAACAGGAAAGTAATTGCTTCACCAGCTAAACTGAAAGCTCCTCCAAACAATGTCTGCTGGTCACACAGATCACTATCCAAATACTTATTAGCATATTCTCTTTTAAAGCGATATCACAACAAACATTACCTTGTATTCCTTTCCTTGTGTACTTATCCAACTTCGCCTTCAATGCATCCATGTTATTTACCTCAATTACTAACTGCACTGTGGGTGTACCTGTAAACAGCGCTTCAAGAAGGTGCCTCACCACCACCTTCTCGAGGGCAATTAGGAATGGGCAATAAATGCTGGCTGAGCCAGCGACGCTCACATCCCATAAAAGCATGAAAAAACGCTCCCTGTGGCAGTGAGTTCCTTATTTGAACCACATTATGACTTTCCTTGAATTCCTGACTGGGAATCTAGAACATGGGGCCATTTTCTTACAATTGGAACAAGATCATTCTGGAGTGATATCAGGAAGCATGTCAACACCGAGGAGACGGGAATATGTAATTCTCACCATCAATAGGACTGTGGATCCTGGATCAATAGGTTTGATCAATTTTGGTGAGGTAAGGATACCAGTGGGTATGGAGCGATGTGGTTCACGCTTAACTGCCCTCTGAAATGGCCAAGCTAGCCACTCAATTGCACTAATCATTCGAGGCTTACTGTTGCCTGGAAACTGAACTGGACTAGCCACATATATACTGTGGCTACAAGAGCAGGCCACAATTCTGGAGCATGTAACTCGCCTCCTGACTCCCCAAAGCCTGTCCAGCATCTACGCTAGGGTTGTTTAGCACAGGGCTAAATTGCTGGCTTTGAAAGCAGACCAAGAAAGCCAGCAGCACGGTTCGATTCCCGTAACAGCCTCCCGAACAGGCGCCGGAATGTGGCGACTAGGGGCTTTTCACAGTAACTTCATTTGAAGCCTACTCGCGACAATAAGCGATTTTCATTTCATTACAAGGCTCCGTAACTCTTAATCATAGAATTTACAGTGCAGAAGGAGGCCACTCAGCCCATCGAGTCTGCACCATCTCTTGGAAAGAGCACCCTACCCGAGGTCAACACCTCCACCCTATCCCCATAACCCAGTAACCCCACCCAACACTAAGGGCAATTTTGGACACTAAGGGCAATTTATCATGGCCAATCCACCTAACCTGCACATCTTTGGACTGTGGGAGGAAACCGGAGCACCCGGAGGAAACCCACGCACACACGGAGAGGATGTGCAGATTCCGCACAGACAGTGACCCAAGCCGGGAATCGAATCTGGGACCCTGGAGCTGTGAAGCAATTGTGCTATCCACAATGCTACCGCGCTGCCCTTAAGAAGCTCCACGCCATCTGGGGTAATGCAGCCCATTTGATTGGCACTCCATCCACCACCTTAGACATCGACTCCCGGTGCCATTGGCACACAGTTGACAGCCATGTGTAAATGATTTAGAGGAAAATGTAACTGGATACAGAACTGGCTGGGTCATAGAAGGCAGAGAGTAGCAATGGAAGGGTGCTTTTCTGATTGGAGGGCAGTGACTAGTGGTGTTCCGCAGGGATCAGTGCTGGGACCTTTGCTTTTTGTAATATATATAAATGATTTAGAGGAAAATGTAACTGGTCTGATTAGCAAGTTTGCAGACGACACAAAGGTTGGTGGAATTGCAGATAGCGATGAGGACTGTCAGAGGATACAGCAGGATTTAGATCTTTTAGAGACTTGGGCGGAGAGATGGCAGATGCAGTTTAATCCAGACAAATGTGAAGTAATGCATTTTTGAAGGTCTAATACAGGTCGGGAATATACAGTGAATGGTAGAACCCTCAAGAGTATTGAAAGTCAGAGAGATCTAGGTGTACAGGTCCACAAGTCACTGAAAGGGGCAGTACAGGTGGAGAAGGTAGTCAAGAAGGCATACGTCATGCTTGCCTTCATTGGCCGGGGCATTGAGTATAAAAATGCTGCAGCTGTATAGGACCTTAGTTAGGCCACACGTGGAGTATAGTGTTCAATTCTGGTTGCCGCACTCCCAGAAGGATGTGGAGGCTTTAGAGAGGGTGCAGAAGAGATTTGCCAGGATGTTGCCTGGTATGGAGGGCACTAGCTATGATCAGAGGCTGAATAAAGTTGTTTTGTTCTCACTGGAACGAAGGAAGTTGAGGGGCGACTTGATAGAGGTCTACAAAATTATGAGGGGCATAGACAGAGTGGATAGTCAGAGGCTTTTTCCCAGGGTAGAGGGGTCAATTACTAGGGGGCATAGGTTTCAGGTGCGAGGGGCAAGGTTTAGAGGAGATGTACGAGGTAAGTTTTTTACATAGAGGATAGTGGGTGCCTGGAACTTGCTGCCGGAGGAGGTGGTGGAAGCAGGGACGATAGTGACGTTTAAGGGGCATCTTGACAAATACATGAATAGGATGGGAATAGAGGGATACGGACCCCGGGAGTGTAGAAAGTTTTAGTTTAGGCGGGCAGCATGTTGGCGCAGGCTTGGAGGGCCGAAGGGCCTGTTCCTGTGCTGTACTTTTCTTTGTTCTTTGTTCTTCCCTTCCACGTCAGAGGGCAAGCTGGCTTGCAAAGATAACGGCCATTCCTTCATCTTCACCATGATTACTTACCACAGAATCACAGAATTTACAGTGCAGAAAGAGGCCATTCGGCCCATCGAGTCTGCACCGGCCCTTGGAAAGAGCACCCAATCTGTGAGTTAAAAACTGATAAAGTTGCAGTAACGCTTGTGGTGATATGCATCACTGTAAATACACAAGGGGTTAATGTAAATACACTACAACTTAGTAAACACTAGAGGGAGCACCGGAGATGTCATGACACACAGACATACAGCCAATGGGTCATTACAACAGGACACAACCAATGGGTAGCCAAGATACCCAGAGGGGACACTACCACAAGGGGGCAACCCATATAAAAGGACAGGGCACACATGCTCTTTCTCTTTTCCATAGGTGACACTCAGAGAGACAGGGGCAGATCAGGAAGCATCACACCCACCGCATGGCTTAGAGCAGACTGGTTAGTTAGACTGAGTTACTATAGTAAGATTAGCAGGAGAGTCGAACTCAAGTAGGAGAATTGTTAACTGTTCACTAAATGTGTTAAACCTATCTCCAAGTCTGAACCTTCCTTTGTCAGAGTATACATCAAGGAAGCAGCTTATGCTACATGAAGAAGCAGAACACAACAAAGTTCTCAACTGCAAAATGCTTCATTTTTTTTTACAGTAAAATCCATGTAGCTCATGTTGTCTAATTATACAAGTGGGAGATGGCTGATTATATCTTCACATGCACCAGTGTCAGGGTGTAAAGATGACTGAAAATGCAAATGAAAATAAGCAGAGGCAGTACCTCACCTAACCTGAGGACCTGCAGTAATCTGTTTAATTCACTGGTGGGCTGGCTTCAATTGGATGCAATGGTCTATCGCTCCTGCCTGCCTTTTTATCATTCCCTGATGGATCTATTGTTCATCCAGGGATCCTGCATTCCATCAGTTTGTTTACCGACTGACTCCAAAAGGCACAAATGAAAACAGTTGGGAGGCTGTAGGTGAGATGGTCTCACTCTCAAGTAATGTCTGCTCTCCAGGCAGTTAGTGAATTGGCCGACTTGGAAACCTTGACTTAGAAAGAGGAATAGTGGTTTTGGGGAAAGAGGTGGGGTGGGGGGGGGGGGGGGGGAGGGGGGGAGGGGGGGGTGGCGGTGGGGAATGCGAGGGAGAGCTTTTTTACGCAGTAGTATCATGTGAGAGTACCTTTAAGAAATGAAATGAAATGAAAATCGCTTATTGTCACAAGTAGGCTTCAAATGAAGTTACTGTGAAGAGCCCCTAGTCACCACATTCCGGCACCTGTTCGGGGAGGCTGGTACGGGAATTGAACCGAGCTGCTGTCCTGCCTTGGTCTGCTTTCAAAGCCAGCGATTTAGCCCTGTGCTAAACAGCCCCAAATTAGGGTGTTTATAAATGGGTGTGTATATAAATATAAATTACTGCAGTGATGTCAGAGAGTGGGTGGAGCTGGGCTCTCTGTCGGCTTTTTACTTTCGCTTTAGGCTGTTTGCTGCAGGGTGTGTTTTAGTTTCGTTTTCAGAGCTGGATAGCTGCAGTCACAGCCAGAAGGTGTATGAATCTCTCTCTGTCATCTAAAGACTATAAATCGACCCTGGTGATTTAAAACTAATAACAGTAGTGACTTTAACCTGATGTGCTTCTGGTAAAAGGTGTTTTAAGTTGTATGGATGTTAAAAGGAAAGATTAAAGGATTACTTAGTGTTGTATTCTTTGGGGTTTGTATGTGAATTAATTGCTGCTATGTTTCAAAAAGGTTAACTTGAGTTCATAGAATAAACATTGTTTTGCTTTAAAAATACTTTTCCATTTCTGCTGTACCACAGTGGGCCGTGTTCTCCCCATACCGCAATCTATTAAAAGTTGTGAGTCAGGTGAACTCCATGATACACTTTGGGGTTCTCTAAACCTTGGCTCATAACAGTAGGCAGTCATGATCTGGAACTCTCTGCCCACCAGGGTGGCAGAAGCCAAGACGGCCAATGACTTCGTCAAGGAAATAAAATGGGCACTTGAGGGAATGGGACTTGTCATAATATACGTCCAGGTATATAATGGTGTGCAGACAGGCAGTGATTGACACACAGGATGACCAGTGAACACACAGAACACAGCAGCCAATCACCAGACAGGACTCGATCACTATATAGCCAGAGGGCACCAGTTTTCCCGCTCTCTCGGGATCCAGCTTCTGAGACTGTCAGAGCTCGTGAGCAGCAACACGAACAAACACCATGTGGTATTAAGATAGTCTGGTCAGGTTAGCCTCAGGTCTCCAGTCAAGTCAGCACAGTGTCAACCTACAGGTAAAGCAAGTATTATAGTTAAGTGTTCAATAAAATCGAGTTGCATTTCTTCAAGTGTTGGAAGCCTGTCTCTCTCACTGCTGCAGTAAACGCAGCCCTCGCAGACCCAGCTTACCCAACACATCAGGACTGACTGGGTTTCTTTACAAAGGGCTGTCATGGACTCGATGGGCTGAATGGCTCCCCTCTATTCAAGAGTCAGGTGATCTCGTAATGATATTGTCAGTCCACTAATAATTCAGAGACCCAAGATAATGTTTTGGGGACCCGGATTTGAGTCCCACCATGACAGATGCTAAAACTTCAATTTAAAAAAAAAATCTGGAATAAGTAATCTCATGATGATAACAAAACCATTGTCGATTTTTGTAAAAACCCGACTGTCCTTGAAGGAAGGAAATCTGCCATCCTATCTGTCACAGAGTCATATTGTCATGCAGTACAAAAGAGGCCCTTTGGCCCGGCGAATCTGCACACTCAATACTACACTCAATCTCCACTATTCCCAGCACTTGGCCCTCGGCCTTGAATGTTGGGACATTTCAAATACTCATTCACGTACTTTTGAAAGGTTGTGAGGTTTCCCTCCTCTGCCACCTCCCCCTCCTGAAGACAGTGCATTCCAGACTCACAATAACCATTGGGTGAATAAGGTTTTCCTCAAATCTCCTCTAAACCTCCTGCCCCATAAAATTAGGTCCCCTCGTGTCTGACCCTTCAACTAAGGCGAACAGCTGCTTCCTATCCATGGCTCTCATAATCATATACACCTCAGTCAGCCTTCTCTGCTCGAAAGAAAGCGACCCAAGCCTATCCAGCCTCTCTTCATAGCTGAAATGCTCCGTCCCAGGCAACATCCCGGTGAATCTCCTCTGCACCCCCTCCAGCACAATTGCATATTTCCAATAGTGAGATTATCAGAACTGGGCACCATACTCCAGCTGTGGCCCAGTGAGCATGTTAGACAGCTTCAGGGCTGGTTTAGCTCAGTTGACTGGACGGCTGGTTTGTGATGCAGAGCAAGGCTAACGGCGCGGGTTCAATTCCCGCACCGGCTGCGGTTATTGATGAAGGCCCTGCCTTCTCAACCTTGCCCCCCCCCCCCTGCCTGAGGTGTGGTGATCCTCTGGGATAATGGTGGCTTCACATACTTTGATTACATCCTAACCTCGCTGATCTTATAATCTATGCCACGACGGATGACGGCAACTATCCCGTAAGTCTTCTTAACCACCTATTAAGCTGGCCTTCCACCTTGGTTTGACTAGCAAGCCTCTCAATAATGGCAATTAGGGATGGGCAATAAATGCTGGTTTTGCAAAGAAAGAATTAAAAAGATTTGAGTGAATGACTCTTGGGTAGGACTCAGGGGCTGGATTCTCCGTACCCCAACGGTTTGGCGACGGGGCGGACAATCTGTTTTCGCGGCACAAAATCAGGACCGGCGCCGGTTTGGCAATTCTCCGCCCTCCCCCAGAAAATCGGGCCATTGCCTGAGGCCCGCCCCGCGATTCTCCGTCCCCAACCGGCCGAGTTCCCGACGGCGTGGTTCTAATCTGGTCCTGTCGTTCCGCAACCTAGCGAGGCGGACGCGGAATCAGTCCAGGGCTGCCACAGTTGGGGGTGGGCCGCTCGGAGGGTGGGGGGGGGGGGGGGGGGGGGTTCATTCGAGACTGGGGGCAATATGTGCAGGCGGTCTGGGGTGGGCGAGCGGCTGATGCGGGGCACTATTTCGGCGGTCCAGGGCCGCGTGCTGAGTCCACCATGGAGCACGGCACGGCTGCTGGAGGCTGCCGCCATGCGCATGCGCGGCCTCTGACCCGGACGTGTGGGAGGGGGGACCGTATCAGTAGCTGGAGCTGCGAGCTCCATGACAGCTGCCTGCTAGCCCCCTGGAAGGCCGCAAATCCCTGGCCTTTTGACACCAGTTTTCCTGGCGTAAAAGATCACAGTTTTCACGGCGGCCTGGGGACATAGTCCCAAAAATGCAGAATCCAGCCGCAAATCTTCACAAATAGTGCTGAGTTCTGAAGGGAGGAAGGAAGTGAGATGAGGGTAAAAGTGGAATGTGAAATTCTTCAAAGAACCAAGTGAGGTGCAACTGGTTTTCAGACATCCTGTTTGTCAGACCTGGCACCATGGCAACATTTTTTGCCTCCTGACTCAGAAGGTTCAAGTCCTCAGTGCAGAGACTTGAGAACACAATGAAAGCTGACAGGAGAACTGAGGGAGCATTGTAGGGGGTGCAACTCGGGTCAGACTGAGGATCAACGATGACCAATTGTTATCCTTAAAATTGGTGCATTTATGTTAGCCAAACGCACTGAGGGAGTGGGACGAAGGTGGGAATGTGGAGTTAGGTTACAGATCAACCATATTTACTGTGGGCTAGGCTAAAGGGGGCTGAATGGTCTCCTCCTTGTTCCTCTGCTCTTAAGTTCTCCGTCGCCCAGGACACCTTGCCCCAAGACAGCGCAGTAAATCACAGACACCTGTTTGAAAAGGTGAATGATGACAGTTTCTGAGCGGGGCAAAGAATTGGATAGAATTAGCCACGCAAGCACCGGCCAGATGAGGCTCCTCCCACTTCACTTCAGCTCACCTCATCAGCTTGCTCTATTTCTCCACCCCCCCCCCCCCCCCCCCATATGTTTATCTAACCTCCCCTTCAATGCATCAAGAGTGGGATTGGGCACGGAAAATCGCCCAGAGAAACACACTGGTACATTAATAACCCGCACGGGGCCTCGGGGGTGACTTCCCCGTACTCCCCCACTAGGGGAGGAGTATTGGATTGGATTGGATTTGTTTATTGTCACGTGTACCGAGGTACAGTGAAAAGTATTTTTCTGCGAGCAGCTCAGCAGATCATTAAGTACATGGGAAGAAAAGGGAATAAAAGAAAATACATAATAGGGCAACACAAGGTATACAATGTAACTACATAAACACTGGCATCGGATGAAGCATACAGGGTGTAGTGTTAATGAGGTCAGTCCATAAGTGGGTCGTTTAGGAGTCTGGTAACAGCGGAGAAGAAGCTGATTTTGAGTCTGTTTGTGCGTGTTCTCAGAGTTCTGTATCTCCTGCCCGATGGAAGAAGTTGGAAGAGTGAGTAAGCCGGGTGGGAGGGGTCTTTGATTATGCTGCCCGCTTTCCCCAGGCAGCGGGAGGTGTAGATGGAGTCAATGGATGGGAGGCAGGTTTGTGTGATGGACTGGGCGGTGTTCACGACTCTCTGAAGTTTCTTGCCGCTGAGCAGTTGCCATACCAGGCTGTGAAGCAGCCCGATAGGATGCTTTCTATGGTGCATCTGTAAAAGTTGGTAAGGGTTAATGTGGACATGCCAATGTCCTAGTTTCCTGAGGAAGTATATGTGCTTTCTTGGTGGTAGCGTCGGTGTGGGTGGACCAGGACAGATTTTTGGAGATGTGCACCCCTCGGAATTTGAAACTGCTAACCATCTCCACCTCGGCCCCGTTGATGCTGACAGGGGTGTGTACAATACTTTGCTTCCTGAAGTCAACAACCAGCTCACTAACCAATGAATATAAGGTCAGCCAGTAAGGCACCGACCAGGGAGGAACCCAATAGGGATCTATCGGATAGTGTATATGTTGTTGTAAGTAAAACTTTGTTCTTACTTTATTCAGTGTGGACTCCATGAGGGTGAATTGTGACGAGGATGCTGAGATCCTAACAGCAAGATCTGGACAGTTTGGGCGAGTGGGCAAATCAATGGCAGATGCAGTATAATTTGGATAAGTGTGAGGTTATTCACTTTGGAAGCAAAAACAGGAAGGCAGATTACTACCTGAATGGTATGTTGACCTTCATTGCGAGAGGTTTCGAGTATGCAAGCAGGGATGTGTTGCTGCAATTATACAAGGCCTTGATGAGGCCACACCGAGAATATTGTGTGCAGTTTTGGTCTCCTTCTCTGAGGAAGGATGTTGCTCTCGAGGGAGTGCAGCGAATGTTTACCAGACTGATTCCAGGGATGGCGGGACTGTCGTATGAGGAGAGATTGACTAGGTTGGGATTGTTCTCGCTGGAGTTCAGAAGAATGAGGGGGGATCTCATAGAGACTTATAAATTCGAACGGGACTAGACAGGGTCGATGCAGGAAAGATGTTACCAATGATGGGTGTGTCCAGAACCAGGGGTCACAGCCTGAGGATTCAGGGTAAACCATTTCGGACAGAGATAAGGAGACATTTCTTCACACAAAGAGTGGTGAACCTGTGGAATTCATTACCACAGGAAGTAGCTGATGGTAAAACATTGAATATATTCAAGAGGCGGCTGGATATAGCACTTGGAGAGAATGGGATCAAAGGCTATGGGGAGAAAGCAGGATTAAGCTATTGAGTTGAATGATCAGCCATGATCGTGATAAATGGCGGAGCGGCTTGAAGGGCCAGAAGGCCTCCTCCTGCTCCTATCTTCTCTGTATCTACGTATCTACGTAAAAGCACAAACTGAGTGGGCCCTGATGTCTCTCGTCTCTGATTCTGTGAGAAAAATCTCCCCCTCGATAGAAAGCTCCTCTGAATGTTATTCCAATTACTGCCCATGTACGGGATCGTGGTAAGAGTTTATTCTCCATCCCCTGAATAGCCATGTAATTACAAAGTTACTGGGGTATAATTAGGTTGTTAGTCATGGAGCTGCAGTGCGCTGGTGCACACTGTTAGAGCTCAGACAAATATCACATTTCATGCTGCTTTTTAATTGCTGACAACCCCGGGTGTGTGATTTATGGTTGAATATATATGTCGGCTTGGTTCAGTTCATCGCCAGGCCCAGCCTGAGTCACAGGTTGTGGGTTCCAGCACCAATCGACACACAGTCTCCGGCTGACACACACCCCGGGCGACCCAGGGAAGGGGGACTTTCGTTCATACACCCTCCCCTTTCGCTACATCAGGAGCTTGTCAGCCAATGGACAGCTCTTTGAAGAGTCGGCAGTGCGTCAATGCAGGGAACGTGGCAGCCAGTGTGTGCACAGCAAGATCCCGCCACCAACCAAGCTGATCATGGACAGATAATTTACTTCTAAAAAGAAGTCGTGCTGTCCGGAAATAGGGTCGAGGCAGGTTTAATCAAGACTTTGAGAGGGAATGCGCTGATTTTATTTTAAAAGAGCAATATGGGGGGATACAGGGAGAAGGCACAAGATTAATTGTTCCTTTGGAGAGCCTGTGCAGACATGACAGGCCGAACGGCCTCCTTCAGTGCTCTGACAATCCTGTGATCTGAATAGTTTGCTGGGCCATTTCAGAGGGCACTTAAGAATCAGCCACATTGCTGTGGGTCCGGAGTCACATGTAGGCCAGACTGGGGGAAGGACGGTACATTTCCGTCCCTAAATAAACTTCAGTTATGAGGATCGAGCCGAGAGATTGTGACTGTTCTCCTTGGAGAGGAGAAGGCTGTGAGGAGATTTAATACGGATGTTCAAACCCATGAGGGGGCTGGACAGAGTAGACGGGGGGAGAAACTGTTCCTGCTCGTAAAAGGATCGAGAACGAGAGGGCGCAGGTTTAAAGTGATTTGCAAAAGAAGCAAATGCGACGTGAGAAAAAGCTTTTTCACACAGCTAATGGTTTATGGTCTGGAATTCACAGCCTGGAGGTATGGTGGGGGCAGGTTCAAATTGAGGAGTTCAGGAGGGCATTAGATGATTATTGGAATAGAAACAATGTGCAAGGGTTACGGGGAATAGGCCGGGGAATGGGCAATAAGCCATGATGCTCGTTTGGAGAGCCGGTGCAGGCTCGATGGGCCCAATGGCCTCCTTCTGCACCGTAACAGTTTTGTGATTCTGCGAAGGACGTTAGTGAACCAAGTGGGTTTGTACAACAATCAAATAGCTCCATGATCTTTATCAATGAGATCTGGGCCGGAATTCTCCGGCCCTTGAGATTCCCTTTTCCCGCTGGCAGCACACCCCCACCCATGGGTTTCCCGGCGGCGTGGGGTGGCTTCAATGGGGAATGCCATTGACAAGCGGTGGGAGCAGAGAACCCTGCTGGCAGCGAATGGCGCGCGCCGTTGGGAAACACATGGCCAGTGGACTGGAGAATCCAGCCCCCCCGGGTGTGTATTCCAAATTTATTGATTGAATTTAAAAGCCGGGATGGGATCCGGCCTTAGGTCCTTGGAAAATTCAATCCTCGCCTCTGGATTATCAGCCCAGTAACATTACACTGGGTCTGACGTCACACCCGGAAGGGGCACCTCTACCAGGGCAGCACGCTGGAGAGTCGGCCTTGATTCTTTTACTGGAGCCTCTGGAATGAGACAATGGATCTTCAACTGTGCGAGTCAGAGGTGAGCCACACTGACCCACGGCTGACACACATTCCGAGTCTGCAGGAAGCTGTCTAACCAGCAGCAGCAGTGAAATTCTTCACCTCGGCTTTCACTCACGAGGTCATCGGTGGGGCCAGGGATTTCTCTGCAGTTCGCATTACATCACACCAAGTGCGAGAAGAACTACTTGCTCCATGTTGTTATCCGGCGTAAATCATTTGGGTTGTCCAGAGAGCGAACTACGAACATACGGACTAGGACCAGGAGGAGGCCACTCAGCCCCTCCAGCCTGCTCTGCCGTTCAATAAGATCATGTCTGCTCGCACAATAACCTCAACCCCACGTTCCTGCCCACCCCCGATAACCTTTCACCCCCACCCTTGTGAATCAAGAACCTATATTTGTCATAGAATTTACAGAGCCAAAGGCGGCCGTTCGGCCCATCGAGTCTGCACTGGCTCCTGGAAAGAGCACCCTACCCAAGGTCAACACCTCCACCCTATCCCCATAACCCAGTAACCCCACCCAACACTAAGGGCAATTTTGGACACTAAGGGCAATTTATCATGGCCAATCCACCTAACCCGCACATCTTTGGACTGTGGGAGGAAACCGGATCACCCGGAGGAAACCGGAGCACCCGGAGGAAACCCACGCACACACGGGGAGGATGTGCAGACTCCGCACAGACAGTGACCCAAGCCGGAATCGAACCTGGGACCCTGGAGCTGTGAAGCAATTATGCTAACCACTATGCTACCGTGATACCCTCACCTTAAAAATCGGCCTTAAAAATATTCGAAGATTTTGCTTCCACTGCCTTTTGAGGAAGAGAGTTCCAGAGACTCATTACTATCAGGGAATGATGGTTTGCTATGGAGCAGAATTTCATATCTGTAACTGTTAAGGTTCGCCAGAGAATTGGCAACACATAAAAGAACAGCTGGAAAACTGTGAACAGTTTGATCCCCTAATCTCAAGAAAGATATTCTGGCATTGGAGGCAGTCTAGAGTGTTGTGCTCTGTGACCTTGATATTCACAGAACATCTGGTTGCTTAACTAGAACAATGATTGATTGATGAACACGTGGAAAGATAACAAACGGAATGCTGTGCAAATTTACTATGTGAGTTCCGTGAACTCTCCTGTAACTATCCTTATGTGCGACTGTCCTGTTGTACGACTTACTACCAACTGGTGAGTGTCTCACGCCATATGACCGATGTCTTACGCCACCAGCTGGTTGGAGGTCGCATTGCTAACTATTCACCACATCATCACCATGTCACTATATCATCGCATAGAGAAGGTTCACGAGGTTGACTCCGTGTATGGAGGGATTTCCTTATGAGGAGAGGTTGAGTAGGTTGGGCCTGTGCTCATTGGGAGTTTAGAAGAATGAGAGGCGACCTTATTGAGACATATTGGATTCTCAGGGGGTTTGACAGGGTCGATGCTGAGAGGTTGTTTCCACTTGTGGGAGAGTCTAGGGCCAGAGGGCACAATCTCAGAGTGAGGGGTCACCCATTTCCACACAGACAGAGGTGAGGAGGAATTTCTTCTCTCAGAGGGGAGTGAATCTGTGGCATTCATTACCGCAGAGAGCTGTAGAGGCTGGGTCATTATATATGTTCAAGGCTGAGATGGACAGGTCTTTAATCAGCAAGGGAATCAAGGGTTATTGAGATAAGGTGGATTCGAACCTGGGACCCTGGAGCTGTGAACCTTTCGTGCTAACCAGTATGCTACCGTGATTCAATATCACACCCACCACGTGGATTGTAGCAGACTGGCTTGTCAGCCTGAGTAGCTATAAGAGGATTAACAGTAGAATCGAACCCGAGTAGGAGAATTGTAAATAGTTAATTAAACGTGTTGAAGTTATCTCCACGTCTGAACCTTCAGAGTGCACATCAAGGAAGCCGCTTATGCTACGCCAAGAGCGTAACAAGACAATCGATTTGAGAGAATTGGCAAAAGGGTGTAAATTAAGACATTTGATTTTATTGGCAGTGAGCTGTTACGATTTGTAATGCAGGGTCTAGAAGGTTTGCGGAAGAAGATTCAACAGTAGGTTTCGAAAAGACACCGGAGAAGGATTTAGGAAGGGCAAGTTTGCCGGCATTAAAAGGGAAAGGGGAACAGGGAAAACTGGATAGTTCTTTCAGCAAACAGCACAGGCGCGAGGGCCAAATGGCCTCCTTCTGTGAGATATCCCGCTATGATTCCATGAACAATTAAAATGGCGTCCTGCAGGGTGGAGAGCTTGGGATTTGGATTGACACCGTTGCGGGACAGCCAGACCTTTCAATCAGACACGGGGAGAATGTGCAAACTCCACACAGACGCTCACCCAAGGCCGGGATTGAACCCGGCTCACTGGCGCTGTGAGGCTGCAGTGCTAACCATTGTGACATCGTGCCGTCATGCGATCTTGGGGTGACTGCATCGCCCCCCCAATACAAGTTAGAATATGAGAGGCAAGTGCAACAGCATTTACATATAATCCAAAAAAATAAGAATAAACCTCCCCGATCAGGCACGTCACAGGAGTCTCAGC
The DNA here is from genome assembly GCF_902713615.1 of Scyliorhinus canicula. Classification (NCBI taxonomy): domain Eukaryota; kingdom Metazoa; phylum Chordata; class Chondrichthyes; order Carcharhiniformes; family Scyliorhinidae; genus Scyliorhinus; species Scyliorhinus canicula. The sequence goes on from NC_052150.1 coordinate 220,129,727, forward strand.
AGGCCAACATTTGACTCCAAGCCATGTAACTTTCAAAAGCTGGTCAATGAGGTACGTTTCAAATTATGTGTGAAGTGAGGAGAGCGAGATAACAAGGCAGAGAGATTCAGGGCGGGGCGGTGGGGGGGTATGGAGTTCCAGAGATTCAGAATCTTGGCAAAAGAAGGTGCAGCTGCCAATGGTGGATTGACTACAATTGTGTTTTCTCATGACACCGGCATTGGTGAAGCACAGATATCCCCCCAAGGGCTGAGGTGCTGGAGGGAGGTACAAGAGAAATTTAGGGCCGGGGGGGGGGGGGGGGGGGGGCGCACAAAGCCGCGAAGATGTCTGAAAACAAGGTTGGTCATTTTCAAATCCATGCGCTACTTGAACAGCAGCTGATGTTGGTCAATGGGCGCAGGGATGTCGGGGAAAGAGGACTTGATGAATAGGGCAGCACAGTTCTTGGATGACGTCATTGAATCCTTACAGTGCAAAAGCGGGCCATTCGGCCCATCAAGTCTGCTATGATCCACCAAAGAAGCACACCACCCGGCCTACACCCATAACCTCCCCCCCCCAACCTTTGGACACTGATGGGCAACTTGGCATAACCAATCAACCCAGTCTGCACATCTTTGGGCCGTGGGGGGGGGGAAACAGAGCACCTGGAGGAAACCCTCGGAGAGCATCGCGGGTTGGCGCTGGCGTAGTGTTATTGTTGCTGAACTAGGAATCCAGAGACACAGGGTAATAATGCTCTGGGAACATGGGTTCGAATCCCACCATGGCATTTGGTAAAATTTGGATTCAATAAAAATCTGGAATTAAAAGTCTAATGATGACCCTGAAACCATCATCCATTGTCATAAAAACCCATCTGGTTCTCTAATGCCCCTTAGGGAAGGAAATCTGCCGTCCTTACCCGGTCTGGCCTACATGTGACTCCAGACCCACAGCAATGTGGTTGACTCTTAAATGCTCTCAGGGATGGGCAATAAATGTTGGGCAAGTCATTGACGCCCACATTAAAAATTACAAATTAAAGAAAAAGAAACGGGGAGAACGTGCAAACGCCACCCAGCCCGCCAAGGTGGCAATCAAACCCGGGCCCCTGGCACTGTGAGGCAGCAGTGTTAACCACTGTGTCACTGTGCCTTAACGTTTACAGAGGGTAGGATGTGGGAGGCCAGTTAGGGGCTCATTGAAACTGCCAATGGTAGCAATGGTTTGGATGGGAGTTTCAGCAGAGAATAAGCTGAGGGAGGAGTAGAATTGGGGTGGAAATTGGTGGTGTGTGTGTGTGTGTGTGTGATGGCGTGGTTGTGTGGCCAGTTGCTCATCTCGTAGTCAAATGCAACACCAAGGATGGTCAGGAGGATTGAGCCTTGGCCAGAGAGAGCGTCAGAGGACAGCAGACGTAACTGTGCAGGTCTGGAAAGAAAAACCATTGGAGCGGATTCCCTGGCTCAGACTAGCTCAATAAGAGTGGAACCAGGTGAGAGCTGTCATGCCCCCCCACCCCCTCGGTGGCACGCACCCCACCTGAATCTGTACAACAGTAGTTATTGGTGGAGGATGGTGTGGTGACTGCGCGTCAAAGGCACCAGACAGGTCAAGACTGACAAACAGGTCAAGTTTACCTCTGCCACAGTCACCTGGGATGTGTAACAACCTTCAGGAGTTTCCCCACCGGTGGACGGAGAACCGAGTATGAAGGCCGGCCCGGCCAGGGATCGCCGGCATGTTGGTTCTCCCAGCCGGATTGCACTGTGTAAATAATTTGCTGCCGTGAGCAGATTTTATGTGACCTTGATTAAAACCCACGTTCCTCTTACCGCTGGCTTCCTGGGTCTTAATGGGATGTAATTTGTGACTTTGACAAGTGTTGTTTCACTGCGGTGACAGGAGCAGTAAACCCACTGGGGGGGGGGGGGGGGGGGGCATCAAACTGGGTGTTCCGGGCAGGACGAGCATGGGTTTGGGAGGCAGCCGTGGTAAAATGGCCAACGGCCTGAATCTTAGGCCCCATGCACTCTGAATTAAGAATTGGCCGCTTTAGATTAAAACCGCAGTCAGAACCACAAACAGGCCTGTTGGGCATCCGAACAGCCAAGTTCGAACATACTGGGCAGAGGCAGACAGCCGGGGAACAGCCTGGGCTTATCTCGTAAACAGGACGTCGGAAGATAATCGGCCCCATTCAAATGGATCGATTGCCCACATGAAGCCAGCAAGGGAAGAGGTATAGCTCTCAGCCATCAGCACTGAAAGCCTTTGAAGGAGGGCTCCCCACTCCCTGCCCACTACGGCCCCCTGCCACTCCCCCCTGGGCAATGAAAAACAGCCCAATCGGGCCAGCTTCTCCTGCTCCCAGTGTGACGATGGCCCTTCTGGGTTAATACTAAGTGGGATGAGACCAATGTGGTCACTACTTGCCCATTTAAGGGCCTCAAAGTCAGTGCGACAAGAAGGCCGTTCATGGGGACTCCCACAGACTTTATAGGGGCGGCGATGGGTGCCGATCAACCTCTCTTCCTTCTGCTTAAATTACCCCCCTCCGACCCGCCGCCAAACATGTCACTGGTGAGACAGAAGATTCCAAGGGCCCGTGCAGACTCAATGGGCCGAACGGCCTCCTTCTGCACTGTAAATGTTAGGATTCAATGCATTCTCCGCGCTTGTTGCTGGAGGAGACAGAGGGAAGGAGGTCAAGAAGATGCCTCGCAGTGGAGTAGTGTGATGTTCACCATGGAGGAACAGCCTGTCGACTGAAACCCGTGCATGTACTACAGCCACTGAGAAGAGGGACTGGAGGCCCATCAGTTGTCCCTGAGCGCCATCACACAGAAGCAGCCAATAAGGAGGCCGCAAGGGACACTTTGGAGAATTCCAGGACCGAGGGACGTGGAGAGACTGGGATTGTTCTCCTTGGAGCCGGGAAGGGTTAAGAAAGGATTCAATAAAGGTTTCCAAAATCATGAAGGGATTTGAGGGAGGACATAAGGGAAGAACGTTTTCGCAAGCGAGTGGGGCCGGAACCAGAGGACCCACACTGGCCAACGAAGCAGGGAGAAGTCAAATAGAATTGTTGTGCAATGGGTTGCTATGATTGGAATACACTCTCGGAGAAGTTGTGGTGGAAGCAGGTTCCAAAGATAATTGAAAGGGAGACATTTACAGGGCTATGGGGAAAGAGCCGGGGAGTAGGCCCAGCTCTCTCAAAGGGCCATCACAGGAAGGTCGGGCTGAATGGCCTCCTGATGGGACTGTACCCACAGAATGTTAGAGAGCGTTACACAATCGCAGTAACAAACTCTGCGGAATATGAGTTTTCACGGCTCCAAGTCTCACTCGTCTGTCAAGCCCAAAGTAGGTGTTTCCTTAACCGGCTGCTAAAACGCCCAGGGCCTGCTTGGCAGAATTTAGCTCCTCACCGAACACACAGCAAATTCACTGAAGTAAAACCAGGCTCAAGCAGAACTGGCACATCGGGAAGTGCAGGAGGCCTCGAAGGAACTGGCCAAGAACAGCAATAACACAGCCCTGTATAAACTTCACATTGTCCAATAGCTCTCTGGGTAATTGTGTCAATATAATTGCACTCCAAATCGAGAAGCAAAAATAAAAATAATCAGCCTGCCAATGTATTGTGCACTTGGCTCAATATCTTTCCAGGCAGCTTCTAAACAGTGAAATCACAATTAACGTGTCTAATTCAGAGCCGCAGGAAGTATTTGGATTAAGTGAGAAGATCTGTGGCTGAATTCTCCAGCTGGGTGTTTAACGGAGCAATTTAACGGCCTCGTCATAACCGACTTGGTATCATCGACAAGGGGGGATTTCCCAGGCCATCGAAGACCTCTGGGTGGTTGGGGTCAGGGCAGGGTGGCACCCCGGCTTTCCCTCTGCCACCTGGCACCTTGGCACTGCCAAGGATTGAGGCCTGAGGGGAGGCCATGCCCATGAAAGGGGAATGGGAGGGGGGGGAGGGTTAAGGATGGTGGGGGTGGGGCGAAGGGTGGGTATGAAGGGCCTCATCAAGGTTGTGTGGTGAAGGGTGGGGGTCCTGATAGGGGGGGGCCCAAAAGAGGGTCTGGGGAGACCTGAAAGGATCGGGGGCCTCAGTGACTCCATTGGGTGTCCTCACCTGGGGGTTGAAGGGGAAATGTCCATGCTGGGTTCAATTCCGACCTTGGGTGCCTCTCATTCGTCTAAACTCCCAATGAGCACAGCCCAACCTACTCAACCTCTCCTCATAAGAAAATCCCTCCATACCCGGGATCAACCTAGTGAACCTTCTCTGGACTGCCTCCAATGCCGGTATATCTTTCCTTAGATAAGGGGCCCAAAACTGTTCACAGTATTCCAGGTGGGGTCTAACTAGTGCCTTGTATAGTGTTAGCTGGACTTCCCTATTTTTATACTCCATTCCCTAGGAAATAAAGGCCAACATTCCATTTACCTTCCCAATTACCTGCTGAACTTGCATGCTAGACCCTCAGATCCCTCTGTGCTGCAGTTTTCTGCAGTCGTTCTCCATTTAAATAATATTCAGCTCCTTTATTCTACCTACCAAAGTGTATAATTTCACTTTTTCCTATATTATATTCTATCTGCCACGTTTTTGCCCACTCACCTAACCTGTCTATATCCCTCTGATGACTCTATGTGTCACCCACACCACTTGTCTTTCTTTCTAGTTTTGTGTAATCTGCAAACTTGGCAATGGTACATTCACTTCTCTTATCCAAACCATTAGGGGCTGGTTTAGCACAGTGGGCTAAACAGCTGGATTTTAATGCAGAACAAGACCAGCAGTGTGGGTTCAGTTCCCATACCGGCCTCCCTGAACAGGTGCCGGAATGTGGAGACTAGGGGCTTTTCACAGTCACTTCATTGAAGCCTACTTGTGACAATAAGCAATTATTATTCTTAATATATATAGAGTGAATAATTGTCGCCCGAGCCCGGGTCCCTGTGGCACTCTACTTGTTACATGTTGCCAACCTGAAAATCCCCCTCTTATCCCTTGTGTTCTATCAGTTAGCTAATCCTCTATCCATGCTAATATTCCACGGGCTCTAATCTTATTAAATAGCCCCTTATCTGTTACCTTATCAAATGCTTTTTGGAAATCCAAGTATATTACATCTACTGGTTCCCCTTTATCTATCCTGCTCATTACCACCTCAAAGAATTCTAATAAATTCGCCAGGCATGGTTTCCCCTTCATGAAGCCACGCCAATTCTGTTTGATTATATTATGTATTTCTAAATTTTCTGCTGTTACACCCATTATAATGGACTCTAACATTTTCACAATGACAGATGTTAAGCTAACTGGCCTACAGCAACCTGCTCTTTGTCTCCCACCCGTTTCGAAAATGGGTGTCACATCGGCCCAGGCTCATTCTCTGGGGACATGGGTTCAAATCCCACCATGACACCTGGTGCAATTTAAATTCAAAAAATAAATATGGAATTATAACATCAGTGATTGTGGCAATGAAGCTTTCGCCATGGTAGCACAATGGTTAGCATTGTTGCTTCACAGCGCCAGGGTCCCAGGTTCGATTCCCGGCTGGGTCACTGTCTGTGCGGAGTCTGCAATTCTCCCCGTGTCTGCGTGGGTTTCCTCCGGGTGCTCCGGTTTCCTCCCACAAGTCCCGAAAGATGTGCTGTTAGGTAATTCGGACGTTCTGAATTCTTTGAGGTGGTAATGAGCAGGATAGATAAAGGGGAACCAGTAGATGTAATATACTTGGATTTCCAAAAAGCATTTGATAAGGTAACAGGCGCTGGAATGTGGCGACTGGGGGATTTTCACAGTAACTTCATTGCAGTGTTAATGTAAGCCTACTTGCGACAATAATAAAGTTATTATTATTGATTGTTATTGTCATTGCAAAACCCATCTGGTTCACTAATGTCCTTCAGGGAAGGAAAGCTGCCGTCCTTACCCGGCCTGGCCTACATGTGACTCCAGACCCGCAGCAACGCGGTTGGTTCTTAACTGCCCCTCGGAAACAACCCAGCAAAACATTCAGTTCAAGGGAAGTCAGAGATAGGCAACAAATGCTGGCCCAGCCAACAATATCCTCATGAACAAAAGCTCCCTCCCCACTGTCCTATCCAACACTCCGCAGTGCAGCAACCTTGGATGCAGGGGAAAGATCCGTTCAAACACATCCAAGGTTAAATGGCATAAGATTGGGTACTGTCCCATCAAATATACCCTTGGCAGCTTTGATCAAATTTGGTGAGAGTAAATCTCCTTCCACACTATCTCATCAGGTACTCCCAGATGAGTTATATTATGTATAGGTCCATCTACTGTGCCCCAAACATTTGACTTAGGGCTGTACTTTCATTACAAGGTACCCCGATATCCCTGATTTCCTCTCCCAGGGAAGGGGGTGCAGGGTGGGTGTAGGAAGGAGTCAGGCCCATTGCTATCCCGGAAGCAGATGATTGGCAGCCATTGGGTCAGACCAGTGCTGACGCGGCGTAGTTAGGTTCTCTGAAACTTTAGCCCAGTTGTTTCATAGAATCCCTGCAGTGCAGAAGAGGACTATTCACCCCAGGCAGTCTGCACCGACCCTCTGAACAAGCACCCTATCTTAGCCCAATCCTCCGTCCTATCCCCACCTCACCTGGACACTTAGGGACAATTTTTATCATGGTCAACCTGCTTAACCTGCACATTTTTGGACTGTGGGAGGAAACCGGAGCACCCGGAGGAAACCCGCGCAGACACGAGGAGACTATGCAGACTCCGCACAGACAGTGACCCAGCGGGGAATCGAACCTGGGACTCTGGCACTGTGAGGCAGCAGTGCTAACCACCGTGCCACCGTGCTGCCCATATGAAATACGGTTGGTTATGCTGTCCCACCCAGGCTGCTCTCACAGTGCTGCTGGCAATCCAGGTGGCCAGACGCCGGAGAAGGCGGCAGCAGTGTTGACACAGGCTGGAGGCAGCACCCCATGTGCAGGGGCCGCTGACCACCTTGAAGACTCGGCCACCCATCAGGCCAAGGAGTAACCCAGAGGTTCCTCATTACCCACATGGGTGAAACCTGGGGCGGAACTCTCCGACCCCCCGCAGGGTCAGGGAATCACCCGGGGCCGGCGTAAATCCCGCCCCCGCCGTGGCCGGAATTCTCCGCCACCTGGGACTCGGCGGGAGTGTGAATCACGCCCCGCCGATCGGCGGGCCCCTCGCGGCGATTCGCCGGCCCGCAATGGGCCAAAGTCCCGCCGCTGACAGGCCTCTCCCACCGACGTGGTTTAAACCACCCTGTGCTGGCAGGATTGGCGGCGCGAGCGGGCCCCCGGGGTCCTAGGGGGGGTGCGCGGGGCGATCAGATCTTTTTCTTCCTCCGCCGCAACTGTCTCTCCCAGTTTTGGTGCCATCGGCGGAGCGGAAGCCACTCAGGCGCGGGCCTAGCCCCTAGAGGTGCGGAGAATTCCGCACCCTTGGGGAGGCCCGACGCCGGAGTAGTTGGCGCCACTCCGCTATGCCGGAACCCCCTGCCCCGCCGGGTAGGGGAGAATTTCGCCCCTGATATTTATCCATTTAAAAAAAAATCTAATTTTGTATCTTTATATCTGGTGGAGAGAAACATAAAGATATGACAGATTATTTTTCTCCAGGGTCGCATTCTGGAGCGTTCTGGAGATTGATCTTGAATTCCGGGAGACGCCAGACCAAATCCTGTGGGACCCTCCGTCAACACTCACACACCCTCATCCCCCCCACACACCCCCATCCCCTCATACACTTCATTCCAACTCATTGACCCTCACACACACACCGATTTCCCCTCATATCCTCCAAGCCACCTGCATAGCCATTCACCCAGTACCCACCATAGACAGAAATCAGGAGCCACGTGAAAGTCAAACAAATAACTTTGAACAATCTAATACAGCTCTTGCTTCTGCACACTTACCTTTCCAATTTCTCCCTCCGCTTCTAGGGGAAATCTATACTGTCTTTGTGGTCTCTGGTCAGGTCCTGTAATCTGAACTTGTCCAGTCATTCTGCCGCAGTCGTGCCGGTGACTGGCAAATGCTGTCCTGTGCTTGTTCAAAACTGCCCTAACCTGTTTGCCCGTGCTAAGCGTGGTCGGGTCAAAACAATAGTCGCCTACTGCGCTAATCCTGTGTTCGTACTCTCCTACTGTGAGCGTTGCGGGTGCTCTGTCTGATTTTGCCATTCGCCAGACACACTGATTGACTGGGTCGAACGACAGGCTGTGGGCATTCATAAAATCAATGCCCAGTATGTGTTCTGCTGTGCGGGGTAGATTAACTAAAACAACGGGGTGTCTGGTGGAGATATTCCCTAGCTGGATTGGTACAGCGGCTGTAATGGTTCCTTGCTGCGAGTGTCCTGCAAATCCGCTGAGTGTTATTGTGGCTGTAGTGGGCCACGTGTTTGCCTGTGGTGTAGTGGAGGAATTAATGGTCGTGCAGGACCCTCCAGTGTTCCAGAGTAATTCTATGGGCTTTACCCGAATTTTCGCCGTGACTACCGGTCGTCCGGATCGGTCCCAGAGGGTGTCACAGACCCAAGTGGGGGAGCCCGAACACTGTCAGTCCGTCCCGTCCACATTGGTCTGTCCTGACTGCGTCCCTATACTGTGTATTGGCTTTACTTTGTTCCTGTTCGGAGTGCCTGTCTGCTGGCCTCTCTGAGATTTCTGCGGGGCATTGCATTTCGTAGCAAAATGCCCTAACTGTCCGCAGTTAAAACATTCCTGTGACTTCTGTGGGAGGTTGTTCTGTCCCTCATTTACCCATGCGGGGTTTTGGTGTGTTCTTACTGCTTGGATATCTGCTGCAGCCTGAGCTTCTTCGGGGTTCTTAAATGTTACCTTGCCGTGGACAGATCGCTCCCAAGCGCAGGACAATCTTTTCATTATGGGCCTCTTCTGAGTGGTCGTAATTGGAGCAGACATTCTGTCCTGCATCTGTGGCGTGGGAAATGATAGTGCGGGTCCATTTAACCATGTTATCTCGGGTCAAATGTGCGCGGTCTAAATCATCGAAAACTGCAGTGAAGTGAATCCACAGCTTTCCTGCGAATGCTGTGGGGTGCTCGGTCCTTTTCTGCCTACACTTGTTTCGGCCTTCGATTGGGTCTCCTCTGTTGTACCCTATCACGTCTAAAATAGATGTATGCATCTCTTCAAGGGTGCCTCCTCCAACGTTCTGTGGGTCGGGGAGGGCTGCTACAACTGATGAGTCTAAACTCAAAACTGTGAGCTTAACCTGCTCTTGCTCATCCAGGCCGTACATGGTCGCCCGCTGCTTCACTCGTGCGAAGAATTGGTGGGGATCTGAAGTGGGTAGGAACGGGGTGATTTTCTCACACGCGTCCCTTAGTTGTGTCACGGTTAAGGGGGTGCTGTAAGTGATCTCGGGTGCGCCTTCTACGGTTGCTTTTCGTTGGGTGGTGACTGGGTTCATTGGTGCGGGTGCTATCTGATCTGGGCGGGGTTGGGGCGCTTTCCTTTTCTGCTGCGCTGCTAGCGCACATGTTCCCTGAACATATCGCTGCGCTGTCTCACTTAACTCCTGCCAATCTGGGGCATTCTTTTCCTCTAATTGTGTTCCAAAGGTTTCTTGGAAGCCATTCTGCACAGAAAGCAGAGATTGCAGCTCCGCAATCTACTTCCTACATTTAGCATGGTCCACTGTGCTTTGCCTTTGCTCAGTGGTGGCAGCATGGAGTGCTCTTAAAGCTGTCTTTAGGTCGCTACACTGCTTCTTCAGTGTCTCTACCTGTTTTTCTGATTCTTCTCTTATCAAGACTGCACGCTGCACATCTTGATAGGCCTTTTCGTACTGAACTTGAGAGCTGCTCAGATGGGCTAGACAAGACTGATGTGCCCTCTTGGCATCATCCACCTCTCTATCCTTATCTGCCAGTCGTTGCTTTAATCCTAAATTCTCCTTTTCGATGTCCCTGACATCCACTTTTCTCATTCTGTTTTTCTCCTCTAAATCTGCTCGGAGCGTCCTGACGACCTCCTCTGTGCCTCGCAATTGTGCCAAGCAGGACACAATTGCCATCGGCTTACGTGCTTTACTCAAACCTTTCTTATGAATTTCAGACAGGTTCTCCCACCAAGTATGCCCTATACTCCCGGGACCTGTCTCCTCATTCAAACAAAACTCACTCCAAAGGGGCCATCCTTTCCCTTTGAGGTACTTCCTGAGTTCCAGCTCCAAACAGGACACTGACCTACTCTGCTGCTGTTGGTCGCTGCGACCACGAACTGCTCTGGGTTCATGAGGCGTTCCATTGCCTGCATGGCCATCTCTTTTTCTCTTATGCTCTCTTAAATTTGGAACGAGGGATAATAAGGCAATGCTATAAAATACGGGTACGGCTTTCGCTATTTTCCGAATTATAAACTCCCGACAGTTTGTCGCAACAAAAATCTCTTGGTTTTACCTTATAACCCTGTTAGTTACGCATGCAAAAACACACTTCCGAATTATGAGGATTGATTTGAACTACTTGAACACTTGTGGTTTTTCCTTTTCCCAATTGGATTTCAGATTCAAATTTCTGGGTTCTCGCGGAGTGGGGAGGCCACTTCTAGTTGGGTCCCGGCAGAGTCCCACTAAATGTTGCTCGTTCTGGGTGAGTGTGCTTTACACTCAATTTGGCTCTGTTTCATTCCTTAGCTTTAGAGTCGCCAGGTATCGTTAAGATACCGCCACAAGTTTCAAGTTCAAGCTCAGACCAATAACTCCATTCACCAGTTAGTAAGTTCAAACAAGACACGTTTATTATAATACAGTTATCTACTAATCATGCATATAAAACTACAAGACTAGGCTAATCCTACCACTAACAGGCCAATACTTATCTGGATAAGGGAACTGCCGGATCAGGGATCAATGGTCTCTTGCTCTGCACTGGGTCCGCAGGTTTCCAGTAGTTATGGACTAAAGGGGGTCAGGAGTGTCTACTCTCGTAGCGTGCATTGTACGACACTTACGTTATGGCGGCTGCTGTTGGCCAGGCCTCTCCTCTCCGTGGTCAAGTTCGAGAGCTGCTACAAAGGTGTTCTTGTTGGGAGGGCCGGCTGAGAGAGCTGGACAAGGAGAGGCTGGCAGAGAGAGAGAGAGCTGGGGTCGGGGTCTCTGTCTTATACCTCTCCCAGGATCTCACGCCCACCTGGGCGGACCCTCTATACACTCGCAATCGATTGGGTCTCTTCCCAATCGATTGATTTGAATTTCCCCAATAACGGGGCAGTCCCTCGATCACTGGGCGGTTCTTGGGGCTTATTGTTTTGGACTTCTCTTGGCGCCGAGAAGTCTGGCCTTCTATTCAATGTAGCGATTTGAGTTAACTTGTTTCCATTGTACCTGGGAATCACCCGGTATTGCCTCATTAGTATGCTAACTTGTTTTCTTTCACAGTGCAGTCTGGTTTCTGCAGCAGTCAGAATACATAAGCACTTTTGCAAGCTGCTTGCTTTTGCAACATGTCCATTTTCCATGCATTCTTTGTAATCTTCTATTTTGTGTTGGGCAGTGGCGACCCCAGGTGGCTACAATAAGCACATTCAAAGTTTTAAAATCCCCTCAAGTGATTAATCCCTTATAAAATCAAACATCTATCCAGACCACACATTCAAGAAAGTTTTTAAAAAAAATTTGAGTACCCATTTCATTTTCTACAATTAAGGGGCAATTTAGCGTGGTCAATCCACTTAGCCTGCACATCTTTGGGTTAGTGGGGGTGAAACCCATGCAAACACGGGGAGAATGTGCAAACTCCACACGGACAGTGACCTAGAGCCGGGATCGAGCCTGGGACCTCGGCACCGTGAGGCAGAAATGCTAACCACTGCGCCACCATGCTGCCCACACATTAAAGAAAGTTCAACATTTCAAGGAGTCTTTAAACAGTCAATCAAACTGTGAAGTCAGAACCCCCTGCTGAGTCAATTTTTCTTAGAACTTACAGTGCAGAAGTAGGCTGTTTGGCCCATCGAGTCGGCACTGACCCACTTAAGTCCTCACTTCCACCCTATCCCCGTAACCGAATAACCCCATCTAACCTTTTAGGACACTAAGGGCAATTTAGCATGGCCAATCCACCTAACCTGTCCACTTGTGCTACCGTGCTGCTTTTGAAACTCAGCCGGCATGATGACATAATAATAACCTTTCTTGAGGTGTCAACAAAAAATCTTAATGATCTGCATGCCCAGATGTTGCTTTTTTTTCTCACCTGCACTTATTAATCAGAGCGTTGGATGCTTTTGCCCCACCCACTGCAGGATCGCCACTGGGGGACACAGACCCTGTAAAGGTCCATTTAACATCGGGCGGGAATTTCCAGTTGACGGGCGGGCGTGGACAGAGAATCCCGCCCAGAACCTTCCCACAGAAGGATTTTTAAAAACTTCTCACTAACAGCTGCAGTCTGTCTTTATCTTCAGTGTAAAGAGCAGAGAATTTTTTTCAAACTTCAGTTATGACAGTTTTACAGATGCTAAATGTCCTTCAAAGAGCATTCACAAGGTCCGTTAACTCAGGCCATTCGCTTGAACCTCAGACGATCACAGCATTTTTCCATTTCCTGAACAAATCATGCAGAGTGCGATTATATATTCAATACCAAATTCTCATTTGCGTCGTGCTGTGAGCAGGTATTAGATTGAAATTGCTCAAAGGCGCCTCATGTTTGTATCATTTCTCACCTGACATGACTTCAGGATGTTGCAAAGCAGGCACAAATAACAAGGTACTTGTCAAGTCACAGCTCTCACTTCAGTAAGCACGGCAGCTCATCTGAGCGTGGCAAGATCCCACAAGCACCAGCGAGGTCAGTGATCTGGTTCATCGGTCGGGAGGGATCGCCAGCTCATCGGTCTTGGTGAAAGGTGAAGTTAGACCCCGGTTAAATCGCCCTCGCCAAATTGACCCCCGACCAACGATCTGAGTCTCCAGCCTCCCCAGCCCCTGTCACTGACCCTTGACCCTATCTCTGACCTTGACCCGGCCCCCTCCCCTCCCCTTCCTCCCTTTTCTCGCATTTCCCCCAGGTTTGCCCCGCTATCACACCAGCTCTAAGAGAATGGGAACTGAAATGAAAACTGAAATGAAAATCGCTTATTGTCACGAGTAGGCTTCAAATGAAGTTACTGTGAAAAGCCCCTAGTCGCCACATTCCGGCGCCTGTTCGGGGAGGCCCAAAACCTCAAAGGATTGGACCTGTGTGAGGTAAATAGCTTCAGTCCCTCCTCTTCCATCCCTGCGTCCGCGCCGGTCAAACACCTCAAAAATGACTATTCCTGAATTTCCAAGCCGAAAGGTAGCGGATTGCCAACACCCCCAGGGTTGGCCGGGAGGGAGTCTCCAGGAATTGAGGGTCAATCTCCAGCACGCTGCGCTGTGCGATCCTGGAGAAGAATAATCTGCCATTTCATTTGAATGTTCCCCTGTACCGGATATAAAGATACTGAAGTGGGAAAAAGAAATGGATAAAGGAAACAGCCTTCAGGGTGATGAATCTTATTGCTTTGCAATTGTCCCAGGAAGTCTGTGCTGGATGGGTTGGCCAACCAATGGCTTGGGCCTGGGGGCAAGTCAGGTGAGGAAGCCTCCAGGGAAACATTTAAGCGGACTTGCAACCCTCTATGTCGAGTGTCACCTGGGAGGCTAAGCCGGGCCACTTGCATGCGGTACCTCGAGATGTTGGCCGGGATTCTCCACTGCGAGTCCGTACCGCTGCCCCTGCCAGCCAGGACGGAGAATTTGGCACTCGGCCAAATCTCCCATTCACTGCAACGAGGCAGGAAAATCCCAGGACACACAAGGCCAAGTGCTGGAAAATTGGCTAAGAATAGTTAGGTGGCTATGTTTGACTGGCGCGGACACGTCAAAGGCCAAAGAGCCTTTTCAGTGCTGTATGCCTCTATGACTCTAATCCCGCTACCGTGAACGGACGTAGAATCCTGCCTGTTATTTTTTAAAATATAGAGTACCCAATTAATTTTTTCCAACTAAGGGACAATTCAGCGTGGGCAATTCACCTAACCTGCACATCTTTGGGTTGTGGGGGCGAAACCCACACAAACACGGGTTGAATGTGCTAACCCCACACGGACAGTGACTCAGAGCCGGGATCGAACCTGGGACCTCGGCGCCTTGAGGCAGCAGTGCTAACCCATTGCGCCACCGCGCTGCCCTCCTGTCTGTTATGGAGGGAAGGAAATCTCCCTGAAAAAAAGGCCTACGCTGGTTCACCTCCAGACCCTGTTTCCAGGGACTGATCTCTTCGATGGAACCGTACGTCATCGCCGATGGACCAAGTTGGCGGTCTGCTCTCAATGTAATCAGAGAAATGCAGCACCACAGTGCAACCAATCAGAGAAAGGGAGCGCCGTGAATTTGGCAGAATTTAGAAAATGTCGCTGTGCCCGGTTCGGAGGGAGCTGGATTCAACCCTTGTGCATGGGGCCAGTGGGAAAGAAAAGGTCTTGTTGCTGCTTTTCTCCTTCAGCTGAGTGCACACGGCTGGTAACGATTTGAATGAAACCCTATTAGTCAGAAAGGTTGCCGTGACAAATTTAATGAAATGAAAAGCCTGGCCTCAGCAATCATCCAGCTCATGAAAGTGAGTCAAGCATTTATGACTGGAATGTCGGTGTTCACTTCATTTACAAGGTCCTGCCCGCCCGAGGACGTAATAAACCAGATTGTTCGGCGGGGGCGGGGAGGGGGGGGGGGGGGGGAGGGGGGGGGGGGAGGGGGGGGGGATAAGGCAGGGTGGGGGTTCTGAAAATACACATAAATTCACCGAGGGTGAGCATTTATTTCTGTCTCTGAGGGGTGTGTTATGGGCCAGGGGTTTAGAGAACCCCAAAGTGGAGCATGGAGTTCACCTGATCCACAACTTTTAATAGATTGTGGTATGGGGAGCACACGGCCCACTCTACAGGTGTGGTACAGCTGAAATGGAAAAGTATTTTTTAAAGCAAAACAATGTTTATTCAATGAACATCTTAGCAACCATCAATTCAAACACAACCCCCAAAGAATACAACACTAAGTAATCCTTTACGCATTCCTTTTAACATCCACGAGACTTAAAACACCATTTACCAGAAGCACATTTGGTTTACATTCACGACTGAGAACATTTCTAATACTGAATTCACCAAATGATCAAGAGATAGTCTTTTCATGGCAGAGAGATCAGCAGTGCACCTGTTCTGTCTGGCTTCAGCTCCAACACTGGAAACAAAACTAAAATATACCCTGCAGCAAACAGCCTAAAACAAAAGTAAAAAGCTGACAGACAGCCCAGCTCCACCCGCTCTCTGACTTTTTTAAAATTTAGAATACCCAATTTTTTTTTCCAATTGAGGGGCAATTTAGTGTGGCCAATCCACCTAACCTGCACATCTTTGGGTTGTGGGGGTGAAACCCACACAGGCACGGGCCCACACTCTGACATCACTGCAGTAGTAAACACGCATTTCTTAAAGGTACTCTCACTACAGATATTTATTAAACACACCCATTTATAAACACCCATTTCTTTTGACAGGAGGGAGCCTCTGGAACTCTCTTCCTTAAAAACCAATGGAATGGAGGTGGGGGGGGGGTCGCGGGGGGGGGGTGAAAAGTTATCGGGGGTGGGGCAGGAATGTGGGGCTGAGGTTACAATCAGATCAGCCACCATCATACTGAATGGCGGAGCAGGCTCGAGGGGCCGAGTGGCCTTCTCCTGCTGCTCATTTGTTCATTTTTCATCTGCCCAGATCGCAGGCCCGTCCACTTTAAAACCATGAACACAGAAGCTGAATGAGGCGAAATTCTAAAGATTGGCTGCAGAAACATGGTTATGTTAAATAGATTGAGGTGTGACTTGTGTTGTGGGCCAGGGTTTAGAAAACTCCAAAGTTTATCATGGGGTTCACCTGACCCACAACTTGTGATAGATTTTGATTATGGGGAGCACAAGGGCCCACTCTACAGGTGTAATGCAATAAAGATCTAAAGTATTTTAAAAACAAAACAATGTTTATTCTATGAATTCAGTTAACACTTTATAAACACAGTAAACATCTTATCAACTACCAACACTGATACTTTCCCAAACACAATATTCTATAGGAAAACCTTAGTAACTTTCCTAACAACATCCATGAGCCAAAACACTCTTGAACAAAGACAGCAGATTTGCATCCCTCAGAGAAACAGGTATTACTTTGAAATCATCAAATGAGCTGAAGACATTCTTTAGCTTGTAGAGAGATAGCAGTATACATCTGCTTGCTTTGACTGCAGCTCTCCAACTCAAAGCAAAACTAAACAGAGCCACAAAGCTGCTTTCTGATTTGATTTATTATTGTCACATGTATTAGTATACAGTGAAAAGTATTGTTTCTTGCATGCTGTACAAACAATGCATACTGTACATCGGGAAGGAAGGAGAGACTGCAGAATATAATGTTACAGATACAGCAAGGTGTCGAGAAAAGATTAAATTAACAACATTGTTAGAGAGTTTAAAAGAGTTAGAATGAAGTTTTTAGAAGCATATAACGAGAGTAAAAGATAGAATTAGAGGGTATGCTGGGCACAGCTTGCAAGAAGTCGCCTCGTTCAGGCGCCATCTTTCTTTTTATCAGCTTTTGAGTTTTTCAGCTCAAAATGAAAGCAAAAGCAGAGCAGGGCCCAGCTCCATCCACACACTGACATCACTGCAGCTATTTGATAAACACCCATTTCTGAAAGGCACTCTCACATGACACTTGTAGCGAGGATGTTCCCTCTTGCGGG
Organism: Scyliorhinus canicula; assembly: GCF_902713615.1. Taxonomy (NCBI): domain Eukaryota; kingdom Metazoa; phylum Chordata; class Chondrichthyes; order Carcharhiniformes; family Scyliorhinidae; genus Scyliorhinus; species Scyliorhinus canicula. The sequence goes on from NC_052150.1 coordinate 220,146,542, forward strand.
TGAATCTCAAACCAGGGGGGGTCACTGTTAAAAATAAGGCCCGGAAATCTCCGATCGTCGCGGTTCACTTTTCCCGCTGGCATCACATGCCGGGTTTTGCGGCGGCCGAGAAACACACGGTTGGGGAGAGGGAGAAATCCCGCCCAAGGGCATTTATGACGGAGTTGAGGAGAAAGTTTTTCTCTCAGAGGATCGAGAGTCTCTGGAACTCTCTTCCTCAAAAGGCAGTGGAAGTAGAGTCTTTGAATAGGTTTCAGGCAGAGCTGGATAGAGTCTTGAGGATGGGGTGAAAGGTTTTCGAGGGTGAGGCAGGAATGTGGGATTGAGGTTACAATCAGAGCAGTCATGATCTGACTGGATGGTGGAATATGGCTCGGGGGCTAAATCAAAAAGCAGTTTATCACACAAAGGGGATCTGGAACCCTTTCCCCGACGATGGCAAGTGTGGTTGCATTTTTAAGACTGAGATCCATTTTATTTGGGTTAGGGCACAATCAGAGAATGGTACAAGGTGTACGAGACCATTCGGCCTATCTTGCCTGTGCTAGCCATTACCACCAAACCTCGTTCAACGAGGAATGCAGGAGGACATGCTCGGAGCACAATTAAAAATGAGGTGAAGCTACAACACAGGACTACTTATGCGCCAAGTGTCATAATTTGAAAAAATTCTTTCATGGATGTGGGCGTCGCTGGCTGAGCCAGCATTTGCTGACCATCCCTAATTGCCCTTGAACAGAGCGGCTTGCTCAGCCCTTCCAGATGGCAATTAAGAGCCGACCACATTGCTGTCGGTCTGGAGTCACATGTAGGCCAGACCGGGTAAGGACGGCAGATTTCCTCCCCTAAATATCTGGACAATCAACAATAGTTTCATCGTCTTCATTAAACTTTTCATTCCAGACTTTTATTAAATTCAAATTTCACCCTCTGTCATACCAGGATTTGAATCTGGGTCCCCAGAACATTACCTGGAGTCTCTGGACTACTCATCCAGTGACAACACCACAAAGCCACTGCCTCCCTCTTATTTAGAAGCAAGGCCCCACCAGAGGGGACATCTTACCTTCATCTACCCTGTCTATCTCTCACAGCATCTGAAGCACCTTGAGATGTCTTCCCCATGTTGAAGTCACAATGCTCCGGCGCCTGAGATTTGGCGGGGGCTGGAATCGCGTTGCGCCGGTCGGCGATTCTCCGAGTGGCCGCCCGTATTTTGCCGGTCCCGCCAGTGTAAATTAGACTAGGTCCTTACCGGCGGGACCTGGCGGCACGGGCAGCCTCTGGTGTCCTTGGGGGGGAGGGCGCGGGGGGATCTGGCCCCAGGTGTTGCCCTCATGGTGGCCTGGCCCGCGATCGGGGCCCACTGATCCGCGGGCGGGCCTGTGCCGTGGGGGGCACTTTGTTCCTCCGCGCCGGCTGGCGTGGTCCTCTGCCATGGCCGATGCGGAGATGATTCCCCCCCCTGCGCTGGGATGACGTCAGCACACGCTGGCGCTCCCGCGCATGCGCCAACTAGCGCCGGCCGGCGGAGGCCCTTCGGCGCCGGTTGGCATGGCGCCCAGCCCCTTCCCCGCCAGCCGGCGCGGCGCAAACCACTCCGGCGCCGGCCTAGCCCCTGAAGGTGCGGAGGATTCCACACCTTTGGAGCGGCCCGACGCCGGAGTGGTTCACGCCACTCCTCGGCGCCAGGACCCCCCCACCCTGCCGGGTAGGGGGGAATCCCACCCAAAGTCTCCATAGTCATAGATGACCATGAGCTGCTTTTCCCCTTTGAGGGAGGAGAGCTGACTGGTGGTGACTTAACCTGAGGGTCACCACATCTCGGGCAAGGGGGGCAAGGTTGAGAAGAGGGAGCTTTGATGAATAATCTCAGCCGGTACGGGGATTGAACCCGCCCATCGTCGGTGTGCATCACAAACCAGCTGTTTGTCATGTTGAACTAAATTACTACTTAGGCCTCATCTGGAGCACTGCGTCCAGCTCTCAGCACCATACCTGCGGAAGGGCATGAAGGTATTGGAGAGAGTACAGAGGAGATTACATAGAACAGTACAGCACAGAACAGGCCCTTCGGCCCTCAATGTTGTGCCGAGCCATGATCACCCTACTCAAACCCACGTATCCACCCTATACCCGTAACCCAACAACCCCCCCCTTAACCTTACTTTTATTAGGACACTTCGGGCAATTTAGCATGGCCAATCCACCTAACCCGCACATCTTTGGACTGTGGGAGAAAACCGGAGCACCCGGAGGAAACCCACGCAGACACGGGGAGGACGTGCAGACTCCACACAGACAGTGACCCAGCCGGGAATCGAACCTGGGACCCTGGAGCTGTGAAGCATTTATGCTAACCACCATGCTACCATGCTGCCCCACAAGATTCACAAGAATGGTTCCCGGGATAAAGAACTGGAGCGATGAGGTTAGATTGGAGAGGTTGGGACTGTTTTCTTGGTGAAAAGAAGGATGAGGTAGAGGCATTCACGATAGTGGGGACTGGTTTAGCTTAGTTGGTTTATTTTACTATTCAAGATACTAAAGGGTATGGACAGGGTAATTATTGAAGAAGCTGTTCCCGCTCAAGAGCTTCAAGAACTGGAGGGAGTAGGCTCAAAATAATTGGCAAAAGGAGTAAAAGCGATGTGAGAGCAGAAGACGCAGGAGCAGGAAAGGACCATTCGGCCCATCGAGTCTGCTCCACCATCCAGTGAGTTGAAGACTGATCTGATGTGGTAATCCTGAGGGAATACCTTTTCACCCAGAGGGCGGTGAGAGTCTGGAACGAGGATGCTGGAGGCAGGTCCGATCGAGGTATTCAAAAGGGAATTGGATCGTGATCTGAAAAGGTTACGGGGCTGAGGCAGGAGAGGGGGACTAGGTAGGCTGGCCTTTAAAGGAGCTAGTGCAGACACGACAGGCTGAATGGCCTCCTTCAACACTGGAACGATTCTGTGATTCTGTTATTGCCCAGATAGAGAAGGAGAGAATCGATCTAATTGCCCTCAATACAATGTTGCTTAACTTGTTGTTGGTTCTTTGCTCATAGAATCAGTGGTCTCGGGCTCTGGCCCCAGGTTCGATCCCGGCTCTGAGTCACTGTCCGTGTGGAGATTGCACATTCTCCCCGTGTCTGCGTGGGTTTCGCCCCCACAACCCAAAGATGTGCAGGTTAGGTAGATGGGCAGCAAGGTAGCATAGTGGTTAGCACCATTGCTTCACAGCACCAGGGTCTCAGGTTCAATTCCCGGCTTGGGTCACTGTCTGTGTGGAGTCTGCACGTTCTCCCCGTGTCTGCGTGGGTTTCCTCCGGGTGCTCCGGTTTCCTCCCACAAGTCCCGAAAGACGTGCTTGTTAGGTGAATTGAACATCCTGAATTCTCCCTCTGTGTACCCGAAATGGTGCCGGAATGTGGCGACTAGGGGCTTTTCACAGTAACTTCATTGCAGTGTTAATGTAAGCCTACTTGTGACAATAAAGGTTATTATTATTAAATTGCCCCTTACTGGGAAAAAATGAATTGGGCACTCTAAATTAATTTTTAAAAAATAGGATCATTGGTCTGAAAGTTTTCGATGGTGGAGACTCGACCCAGAGAGTCAGCGGGGGGGAGCGCATCCACCATCCACTGTGACAGGCCTGTTGCCTTCTTACGCTCGGTTGAGTGTTGATTGGCTGCAGGCGAGACTTCCTTCCACCCTTGGAAGGAGGTCCGGCCTCGTAGAGCCCTCAGCCACTCAGATTGGCCGACAGCTCTGCAGCCCCTCTGATGCATTATCAATTACGCAATGACGAGAGTGGGATGTAATTGAGGCTTTATTACGCTGAGATGTGTGGCCTCCTGCAGCAGCTGACGAAATGGCTGCTGTACGGGGAGCACGCATATTTATACTCCGCCTACTGGGCGGAGCCAGCAGGCATGGACCTACCCCCGTACCTGTAGTACAGCGGCCTTACCGTAAAGAACCTATAACAACATCCTCTATATACAATATATACATCAGTGGTGACTACCACACACAGACACAGTGCTGCAGTGGCTTGGAGGAGGCATTGCAGCGCCGTGTGTGGGACTTAGGGTAGGGAGTCAGCGTGACAGTAAGTACCAGGGGACCTGGGGAAAGGAGGGTAAGGGTACCCTAGGGGGAGGAGGGGGGGGGGGGTACGGCCACACAGGGGTCGATTGGGTTGTGGGAGGATAGGCCAGGTTGGGAGGGGGGGGGTGCAGGGTGGAGATAGAGGACTGGGGTATCTGGTCCTTCAGGGGTTGACACCACCAGTCAGAAAAAGTCATGAAGTAGCCACTAAAGGGCCTTAATAGGGGGCAAGGTTGGCCCCCTGCCAGAGGCCCTGCCCACCCCAGCGTAACATGACATCTGCTCCCGAACAATTTCTCCCGCCGGCTCAAACCCCTCGAGGGGGAGGGTGAAATTCAGGCCAGAGAATAGATATAGCTTGGAAGGAAGACTGGCCCATTGTGTCCCTGTTGGCTCTCCGTAAGAGCAACTCAGATGGTCCCAGTCCCACTCCCCTGGCTGTTCCCCATAACGCCGCACGTTTTGTATTGGCTTTCATGGTCCAGTGCCTGTTCTGTGGGGTGGGAAAATTCTATGTCCTGACCTCAAAATCGGATTGATCAGCATGCATGCCTGGTCTGGTTGGAGATGGTTTGATGCCACGCTGTGGGCATTCTGTTGGTGAGGTGGAGATGCCGGCGTTGGACTGGGGTGAGCACAGTAAGAAGTCTTACAACACCAGGTGAATGAGGAATGAGGAAGGACCTGAGGAAGGAGCAGTGCTCCGAAAGTTCGTGTTTGAAACAAACCTGTTGGACTTTAACCTGGTGTTGTAAGACTTCTTGCGGCATTCTATTGGGGCATTTCTTTTTTGCTCGCTCGCACGCAGACAGAGGAGGTGCAGAGAAAGACCCCACAGATGAGGCCCAACAGCCCGAGCAGCAGAAGGAAGCCTGGCACAGCAGTGAAAATCCAAAATCTCTGCTCCGCCTGGTGCCACATCTGTGCCTGTGTTTTGGCTGGACGGGTGACCGCTCTGTCCAGCTGCCAGCGCTCCTTCCATCTGTTCTGTAAAAGGCCACAGTTTAACGAATACTCCCCGGCAACCGTCTGAGGCTGATCCATCGTGTTCACGTGCTTACAACCTTGGCACTGTAGCCAGCTCCGAGACCCTCCCCCCAACCGCATGTCCGCAACATCGCTAAGACCGCCAAGTACCATCTCCGTAATGTTGCTTAACGCCTCCTGTATCTGAGCCCATCGGCTGGCCAAACTCTCACTCCTGCCTCTGTCGCCCCGAGATGACCATTCCGATACTGCTGCTGGCTGCTCTTCCGCCAACCCCAAATCATGAACAGCTCTGCGGCCCCGTCTGTTAACCCAAACCAAAGGCTGGATTTTCCTGATCCTGCCCGCTGCCAGAACCTTGGAAATTCCTTCCCAAAGACGTTGGACCTTTAGCCGGTCCTCCACATTCCCGTCCCTCCCTCCCTCTCCACCCCCCCCACCCCCCCTCCATGGACAGGACTGGCCCATGCCCTGTGTGCCTATCCTGTGCCCCCCTGCTCCAGGTTAAACAGCACCTCAATTTTAAAATTCTCGTCCTTGTTTTGAAATCCCTCCATGACCTTTCCCTTCCCAATCGCCGTGATGTCCTCTCGCCTCCGTGTTTTGCCAATTCTGGCCTATTCAGCACCCCTGATTTTCATTGCTCCTACACTGACAGGCGCACTTTCAGCCGGCATGACACTAGTCTCCGGATTCCGCCCTCTCTACCTCTCTTTCTTCCTTTGAGACCTTCCTCAAAAGCTACATTTTGGCCACCTAGCCTAATAACACCCTTTTGTGGCTCAATGACTGAAATGTTGGTTGACAGCGCTTGGAAAAAAGGGCCCAGTTATGTCAGCTGGTTAAATGGCTGGCATGCAGTTTCAGAATAACGCCAACAGTTGTGGGTTCGGATGCCATTCTGGCTGTCAGACCTATGTAGACCGCCCCTTCCCCACCCCCTCCTAGCCCCCTCTCCCCCCACCCTCCGCCCCTCCACCGCCACCAACAAAAGCTGCCAAGTAAACAGGCTCGGGATGAAGCATCAGCGGATTGAGCCAAAGACCTGCCTCCCAGCACAGCACACACAGACTGGGATGCTTCTCAAGCACCCTGGGATGTTTTCGGTGTGTCGATGCAAGTTATGGTTCTTCCTGCCGTCCCCTCGGAGACTAACATATTCTTCCTGAAGTGCGGTGCCCAGAACTGAATGCAATGCTCCAGATGCTGCAGAAACTCACCAAGTCTCCATTTAATAATTCAATTATTATGTTTCCATAATTCAAATTATGGGAGGTGGCGGTGGAGGATTAATGTCACTGGACCTGGGGTGACCCAAGCCAGTGTTCTGGGACATGGGTTTAAATCCCACCCTGTCAGTGGTGTAATATGCATCAAAATGATTGCAGCACAACGTCACTAGGAGGGAGGTGTGTCATGCCATCCAGTTTTAGTTTCATTTTTACTTTATGCAGAGCATACATACATACACACTCACGCACACACACACTCACGCACACACACACTCAAGCACACATATACACATGCGCACACACTCACACAGACACGCACGCACACATATACACATGCACACACACACTCACGCGCGCATAAACACGTGCGCACACAAACACACACACAGGCACGCACGCACACATACACACGTGCGCACACACTCACACACAGACACGCAAGCACACATACAGACGCACACACACACGTGCACACAAACACACACACAGACACACATGCACGCAAGCACACACGCAAGCACACCAACACTCACACACAGACACGTGCGCACACAACCACGCACACACACAATTTCACAGATGAGGTCTTCGGGCTTTTTATCCATAAATGCCCGTTCCCATGCTTCATCTTAATCAATGAACCCAGGACATGTTTGGACAATCCCAAATGAGCAATTGGTGCCTTAATATCATTATAAAAACACAACAGGCAGTTAGTAGAATTTAAATTCAATTAACTAATAAACCGAGAATTAAAAATTAATAAAGAAAGCTCACCTCAGTCATGCTGACCATGAACTATCATTGACTGTCGCAAAAAACCTATCTGTCCTTCAGGGAAGGAAATCTGCTGTCCTTACCCGGTCTGGCCCACATATGACTCCAGACCCACAGCAATGCGGATGACTCTTAACTGCCCTCAAAAGGCAATTTGGGATGGACGAAAATGCCGACCTTGCCAGCAACGCCCATCTCCCAAGCACAAATTTGAAAATAAATGGGGCTGGTCTAGCTCAGTGGGCTAGATAGCTGCCCTGTAATGCAGAACAAGGCCAGCAGCGGGGGTTCAATTCCCGTACCAGCTTACCCGAACAGGCGCCGGATTGTGGCGACTAGGGGCTTTTCACAGTAACTTCATACTTGTAACAGCAAAAGATGATTATTATTATTGTTGTTCTCCTTGTTCAGGAAAGACAACGAAGGGTTAAACCTGCATTTTTCCGTCTCACATTCAAATTTCTAACATCCAGGATCCTTCCCTTTATATCCGACAGCGGTGACCTTTGATAAAGCAGCAATTAAAGGGAAGCTTGACCTGCGGATACTCACTAATTACGGAGACATTTTGCTATTTTTTGTCAGTATTGAAAGGTCAGTAGAGACAATGCTTGTTTACACAGAACATGCCGCATCTTTGGAAAGCAAGCTCCCATTCCAATTTGTAAAACCATTTCTTACGCGTAGGAATAATCCGCAGGGAATCAGGCCGTTCGGCCCAGCCTGTCAATGCCGGTGTTTATGTTCCCCGTGAGATATGTCCCATCATTCTGCACCTAACCCTATCAACAACTGGGGTATGGAATACCATCCTGGGCAACACAGTTTGGGAAGGATGTGAAGCCAGCAAAGAGGGTGCAGAAAAGAATCAGGAAAATGGTTCCAGGAGTGAGGAACTTCAGTTAGCGTTGATAGATTGGAGAATCTGGGACTGTTCTCCCCAGGCGAGAACCATTGAGAGGAGATTAGAGAAGTCGTGAATGGTATAGACATTAATGATCTACAATAAGGGGCAACACGGTAGCATTGTGGTTAGCACAAATGCTTCGCAGCTCCAGGGTCCCAGGTTCGATTCCCGGCTTGGGTCACTGTCTGTGTGGAGTCTGCACATCCTCCCCGTGTGTGCGTGGGTTTCCTCCGGGTGCTCCGGTTTCCTCCCACAGTCCAAAGATGTGCAGGTTAGGTGGATTGGCCATGCTAAATTACCCTTAGTGTCCAAAATTGCCCTTAGTGTTGGGTGGGGTTACTGGGTTATGGGGACAGGGTGGGGGTGTGGGCTTGGGTAGGGTGCTCTTTCCAAGAGCCGGTGCAGACTCGATGGGCTGAATGGCCTCCTTCTGCACTGTAAATTCTATAAATATACATTAGTGATCTGGAAGAAGGAACTGAAGGCACTGTTACTAAGTTTGCAAATGATACAAAGGTCTGTAAAGGGACAGGTAGTATTGAGGAAGCAAGGGGGCTGCAGAAGGATTTGGACAGGCGAGGAGAGTGGGCAATGAAGTGGCAAATGACAATGTCGAAAACTGTGAGGTTATGCATTTTGGGATCTTGGGAGGTCTTGATGTGAATGTTTAAGTTGGTGAATCGGGTGCTAATCAAGCGGCTGCTTTGTCCTGGATGGTGTTGAGCTTCTCTAGTGTTGTTGGAGCTGCACCCATCCAGGAAAGTGGAGAGTATTCCATCACACTCCTGACTTGTGCTTTGTAGATGGTGGATAGGATTTAGTGGGGGGGGGGGGGTCAGGAGGTGAGTTAATCGCTGCAGAAATTCCCATCTTCTGACCCGCTCTTGTAGCCGCAGTATTTATGTGGCTATCCAGTTCAGTTTAAAAATACAACTAACAGACAGCAATGATGAGAGGCTATTATTCTTACTGCTTCGACATCAGTCAGCAGTCTTGCCAAGTCTCTGTCCATCTTCATTAGTCTACCTTCTGCCCTTGGTTTTGAGCCACGGTATCTGCGATTAGCGCCCTGAAGGCCCAGGATTGTGAGCACCCGCCAATCTGAGTCTCACCCCCAAGCGGCTGTGTCGAGGTCGAGCAATGATGCCTGCAAAGCTCGAAATGAGAAGGGAGGGCGACTCTGACAGGAGAGAAAAATGAATGTGATTGTACTGCCAGCATATACTCCACTCTTATTGGCAATGGTGTTTGCCAAATACTTAAGGCATGAAATGAGGTAGAGAAGTGGCCAAAATGGGTCTCAAGCTTAAATGTTTGGTTTAACCTGCCTACAGCGCAAAATGCGAGCTTGGTACAAAGAATTGAAGAAGGCAGTGATGTCGGGGGCTTGTTCAACCAGCTGACTGTCCCTTAAAATGCCTGCTGGAGCTCACTAAAGGTGGTTGTGATTTCACCCCGGAACAATTGTTCAAGGAGGAAATGTGGTCCTGATATCGTTTTCAAGCATTACTTAAAGGGGCACTCACCATCTAAAGAGCACTCACCATTTAAAGGGGCACTCACCATTTGGTGGTCACTGATGCCAGAGTTCTGAAGAGAGGATCGAAAATATATCTGGAGTCTTCGTCAAGACTTCACCAACATTCGAGCAACATTCATTCTGGAAACTCTCGGGCCGGTGCAGGTTCAATGGGCCAAAAGATCTCTCCGTCTGTGCTGTGAAACTGTCTGCGACAAATTCACTTGAAAAGAGTGAGTGCTGCGCTCGTCCATCTCACGTTAGACACCTTGGCCGGAATCTTCCGGCCGGTCGCCAGCAGCGGGATTCTTCGGTGCCGCCGGCAGTGCACCCCCGCCCCCGGCATTCCCGGCGGTGTGGGGTGCTTCAGTGGGAAATCCCCATTGACGGCGGCGGGAGCAGAGAATACCGTTGCCGGCGAATGGTGGGCCGCCTCTCGCTGCCGTGAAACACGCGGCTGGGAGGCGGGAGATTCCCCCCCCTTGTCGCAGTCACCAAGAAAATGGGCACCTTGCTGAGGGGGTCTCTTTTGCCCTGGACAACAAATGGCAGAGGCCCTGAGGGCAGGCTGAGCAACGGGAGGGGGAGGGGGGGAAAGGAGGGGCGGGAGGGGGGGGGAGGAGGGGCGGGAGGCGGGGGGAGGAGGGGCGGGAGTGGGGGGGGGTGGGAGGGGTGGGAGGGGGGAGGAGGGGCAGGAGGCGGGAGGAGGGGCAGGGGGAATCCTTCCACTGTGTGTTAAGCATGTCCAGCACCGCTTCTTCTAGACCTCCTCTGCCAGAACCTCTTATCTATAGAATCCCCACATTGCAGAAGGAAGCCATTCGGCCCATCGAGCCTGCGCTGAACCCGCTGAAAGAACACCCCACCCAGGCCCCGGTTCTCTCCCCCGAACCCCACCCAACCTTTTGGACACTATTTAATTGGGGGAAATTTAACATGGCCAATCGACTTAACCTGACATCTTTATCTGAGAGCCTGTGCCCTATCCCACCGTTCAATGTCCGGAGCCTCATTTGAATATATTAACATGTCATTATCAGGCCTGTACACTGTGATCATCCTCCTACATGGTCTCCGTAGGCGTGCACGTGCCGAACAGACCTGGCAGGGGAGCCCTGGAGAGTGCAATGTTCAGACAGGCTGAGAGACAGAGATGGAAGCACTGCCCTGATATCGGGTGTGGCTTGGCGAGGTGCCACGGAGGGGTTCCAGGGTTAACAGGCCTGGTTGCTGTGCACTGGGGCGGCATTTTTTTAAAATGGCACCCCGGATCCTCCCGTTGCTGACCGACTGGGCGATTCAGAGGCCGCCCCGCCAGCGATACATCGTGGGATCCGTCCCCTGAAATTCTTCTTCTCAGTCCCGAACTATAGGGCAGAGAAAGCTGCCATTGGCGTCAGCGGCCTCAACGCTGGTCTGTCTGTCCGACATCGGTCATGGCCAATATCAGCAAACATCCCGGCCACACTTTCAAAATTTGTAGATGATAACAAATTGGCGATGATCAACACTGTGGGAGGAGGGTTAAAAGAAGCTATTAACGACATATAATTGACAAATGAATTTCACCATAGACAAATCTGAGATATTTCGGTATAAAAATAAGGAGGCCACTTGGCCTTGGCCACTCACCCTTGTGAGTGTGTACTCGAACTTATTGCTTCTTTGTGACATGAGATGATAATAGGATATTCAGCATCTCAGACCATAAATAAGACTGTAAGTAAAGGGAGGCAGTGGCGTAGTGGTCACTGGACCAGTAATCCAGAGATCCAGGGTGCATAACCTGGGTTCGAATCCCACCGAGGCAGATTGTGGGATTGAATTCAATGAGATCTGGCATTAAAAGTCAAATGGTGGCCATGAAACCATTGTCGAATGTCGGAAAAACCCATCTAGTTCACAAATGTACTTCAGGGAAGGAAATCTGCCGTCCTTACCCGGTCTGGACTACATGTGACTCCAAACCCACAGCATTGTGGTTGATCCCTAACTGCTCCCTGGAACGGCCGAGCAAACCGCTCAGTCAGGAATGGTCAACAAATCCTGGCCTTGCCAGTGACCACCCCATCCCATGCAGGAATAAAATAGAAACTCTTGATTGTCATGCTTGTTAGGACGTCATTGTAGCCTGCCCTGCGTGGCAGTTCCATAGGCGGTGACCCAGATGAGGTCCAGCATAAAACAAGTCTCAAATTATTTTAGAATGGGCCTCAGTATCACGAGGAAAGAAAAACATCACCTGAGCTGCTGCTGCCCACAATGTGCCCCCGCCACTACTCCCTCCCTCCCTGCACCCTTCACAAACGCCCATCACCCCCACGCCAACACTCTGCGATCAGGATATCACCACTGCCATGTCCAATCCAAGCCAACATCAGGCCTCCATGACGCCTCTTTTGGTGGCCTAACTCCCACCTGACGAGAGTATATGAGGCCTGAGCCTCAAACTGGCAGAAGGTTTCGTCACCATCAGAGTGTATTGCTGGTGAAATGAATGAAATGAAAATCGCTTATTATCACGAGTAGGCTTCAATGAAGTTACTGTGAAAAGCCCCTAGTCGCCACATTCCGACGCCTGTTCGGGGAGGCTGGTATGGAAATCGAACTGTGCTGCTGGCCTGCTTGGACTGCTTTCAAAGCCAGCGATTTAGCCCTGTGCTAAACAGTCAATAGCAGAAAGACAACCCATGTGCTTATTGACCCTCAACTCCAAATTCAGAAGCTTCCCTCAGACTAAACCCCCAAGTGCAGTAGTCACCATAGTCAATTCATGCAGAAATGTAGCACTAAACTAACTTGGGGTAGCCTCCGGGCTCTTTCGAGATTTTGCCTGTATCTACATGGACAACCTCACATCCGTATTACAGCGAGAATCAATTTTCAGCAACAACAAAAACGTTGTACCCACTAAACATCCCCAGATGCTTCACAAGAAAGTTAGAAAGCAAAATTAGACACTGTTGTTGATACCGGGCGAAATTCTCCCAAAGGGAGACAAACTGCCGATGCTGGAGTGAAACCCGGAGTGTTTCACTCCGGCGTCGGAGGCCGCTCCTCGCCCCCTATTCTCGCCCCCCCCGCCCCCCCCCCCCCCCCCCCCCCCCCCCCCCCCCCCCCCCCCCCGCGGGGGGCTAGGAGCGGCGGCGCGTCAATTTCACGCGCCGGGCCTTGACGCTTGCGTCAAAGCGTCGCGGCCGGCAGCGCCTAAGTGACGTCACCCGCGCATGCGCAGGTTGGCTGGTGCCAATCAGCGCATTCCCGGTTGCAGTCTTCCCCTCCGCTGCCCCGCAAGACATGGCGGCTTGATCTTGCGGGGCGGCGGAAGGAAAAGAGTGCGCCTTTTAGAGACGCTGGCCCGATGGTCGGTGGGCACCGATCGCGGGCCAGACCCCTCCTGAGCACGTCCCTGGTGCTCGATCCTCCCTCCGCCCCCCACAGGCCCCACATGCAGCGGTCGCGCGATGTTCACGCCGGCAGCGACCAGGTGTGGTTGGTGCCGGCGTGAACCGGTCGGGTTCGGCAGGCCGCTCGGCCCAACTGGGCCGGAGAATAGACGGTCGGCGTTAGAAACTGCGAGCGCCGATTCTCCGAGCGGCCTGTCACAAAACGCGACACGCCATTTTGCAGAGGGGGTGGGAGAATCGCGTGGGGGTGCCAGGGCGGCGTGGCGTGATTTGCCCGGCACTCCCGCGATTCTCCCACCCGGCATGGGGGTCGGAGAATCGCGGCCACTGTCTTTTATGCCAATAAGTTATTGTTGAATTTCTGAAGCTCTTAATGGTCTTTTTTGTCAAGCGGCTAATGTCAAAATTCCAGTGCCGTGAGATCATGTTCAAAGATGGCTGCATATTTGTATCATTGTACCTTCTACAACCCAAAGCTCTTGAAATGGAGGCAGCCTGTCGGAAAAGCTGCATCTGAAACGATTGCTTGGAAATGAGGACCAGCATCTATCCCATTAGCAAAGCCTCGCGACAAACTTGGCGCAGTCACTTGCACAATAGGACCCTGGCCAATAGAGGACTTCCCTGCCCAATCTAACCAAGGTCACTGGAATAAACTGGCCATGACCATATGTGGGTTACTGGGCAATTGGAGAGAGAAGGTAAGGTGACAAGCGTATTTAAGCACCTGTTTTCTCTGCAGAACAGGCCAAGACCAGGAGTGGGTTCCTTCCCTATATCTCTCTTTCTTAGTTTTGAACCCTGTCTGCTGACTTTATCAATCCAGATGCTGGAGACCGGGATTTTGAAACAGAACTCAACGTCTAATGATATTTGTCTCCAGGACTAGTAAATCATCCATCTCCATCTTTAATTCACGTTAACTCTGAAAGCAACAGGGCCACCGACTTCAGCCTGAAGCCAGCTGAGTCACCAAGATTCAAGAGCCCTTTAATTTTACTGGACACTAAATTAATTCATCTATCTTCCCCACTCTGTCATCTATTTATGTGAATGTGTACTTTGAGTAAGTGCATGTGACAGTCAGAGTTTTTATTATTTAACTGATACAGAATTAAGTTCAATTAAACTATCCTCCACTTTAAAAAGAACACAGAAAAAGCTGTCTGACTGAGCCTTTCATGGTCACAGCACATAAACAGTTAAACGCTCATGGAATTGACAAGGAACCATCCAACCCCTCCTCACCTGATCACAACAGACAACGAGCAACATGAGGCAACATTAAACCAGATAGCCAAAGGTTTGGTCAAACAGGTAGCTTTCATCTCTGAGGAAGGAGAGGTGGAGGGGGACGAACTTAAGGAGCTTGTGACTCTGCAGTATCCGACGCTTCGCCTCGGGAATTCTAATCCAGAGGCAGGACCATGTCGGGGAATGTAGTGTTAATTTGTCGTACGGTTGATTATGTGAGTCTGGTGACTGACCTCAGCTCACTGTGCTTGATTGGTTAAGGCTGGGTGTTGACTCCGAGCAAAGTAAACAGAGAACACTGAGAAGCTGAGCAGTCGGCACGAGTGAGGACATTTTATATTGCACAGGTACTTTAAAACTCCTGTTGCGCTCTTAGAAGCCGGTGTCATCTCCGCATTGCTCTGAGATCGGTGAAATGCCACAGGGAGCTGGATATCCCGTGGCCTCATGAAATCCTCCACCCACCTCCCAACCTGCCGCCCTAGGCCTGGGAAAATTCGGAGAAGCTGGGGTTGCCCACGAGTAGAACAGGAAAGATTAACGGGGCGTTTAATAGAGGTGTTCAACATCGCGAAAGGGAAACTGTTTCCATCGGCAGGAGGGTCAGTGACCAATGGACACCGAGCTAAGATAATTGACAAAAAAGTCAGAGGAGAGATGAGGCGTTCATTGTTTTCTTACAGCGAGTGGTTGTGATCTGGAACACACTGCCTGAAAAGGAGGTGGAACTAGATTCAACGAGAAAGTTCAGAAGGGAATTTGCTAAATAAATTGAAAAGGAAATATTTGCCAGGCTGTGGGAGGAAGGAGAGGCTGGTGGTGGGACTAATTGGACAATGAGCCAGGAGGATCACAATGGGCTGAATAGACTTCTGTGCTGCGAGACACTTTGATGTTTTCCCCGTAGCAGAAACTCTTAAATCCTGAGTCACCTCATTAAGGGACGGCCTCTGCCCCCCGGGCTTAGTACAGTACTCCAGCCTCGGAAACGAGCCAGATAAGTTATGCACAAGGAGCTGCCAGAATAGCTGCTGCTTTGGTCTCTTTCTGCGAAGGGCTCCATCTGTCAGCTTTGAGATTCCTCCACCTTTATCTGGTCTCTGACAGGTTGCTTTACCAGCGGAGTAAGAGTCAGTCTCCAGCTGATTATTTTAAGAATCTCTGTATCAGTCTGGGTGACTGACTGTCAGCCACACTCCATTACACTCTCGTCTTGGTCGCAGTAATGATTCTTTCTTTCTCACCTTTTTCCAATCTCGTTTCCCTCTTTCTATTTACTCTTTCACCACTTCTTTATTCTCCTCTGTCATATTTTCAATTGAAACAGAGGGATTTAAGGAATGGGAGCAGTTGTATACCACACCCTCCTTTGCACCTGCTCTGCCAACTCAATGTGGCCATGGTTTTTTTTTAGTGTACCCAATTCATTTTTTTCCAATTAGGGAGCAATTTAGCGTGGCCAATCTACCTAACCTGCACGTCTTTTGGGTTGTGGGGGTGAAACCTACGCAAACACGGGGAGAATGTGCAAACTCCACACGGACAGTGACCCAGAGCCGGGATCGAACCTGGGACCTCAGCGCCGTGAGACTACAGGGCTAACCCACTGCGCCACCGTGCTGCCCTATGTGGCAATAGTTGACCTTCTGTCTCAACCTCACTTCTCTGCCCCAGCTCCATACCCCTCGGTTCCCTTCATCCCCCAGAACCTATCACCCTTTGTCTTGCAAATGTTTTTTTTTCAAGTGGCCATAGCCCCAGATGACCATAGGCTGATTTCCCGCTTTGAGGGGGAGAGCTGACTGGTGGTGGTTTAACCTGAGGGTCGCCACACCTCAGGCGAGGAGCAAGGTTGAGGTGGCGGGGCCTTCATGAATGACCTCAGCCGGTACGGGGATTGAACCCACGCTGCTGGCCTCGCTCCACATCACGAACCAGCCGTCCGGCCAGCTGAGCTAAATCGGCCGGCGCCCCCTTGCAAAGACTCCCGATCCAGAGAAATGTGGTTGACTCTTGACTGCCCCCTCAAGGGCAATTAGGGATGGGCAATAAATGGAGTCACATGTCGGCCAGACCGGGTAAGGATGGCAGATTCTGTTCCCTGAAGGACATTAGTGAACCAGATGGGTTTTTACAGCAATTGCCAATGGTCATCATTAGACTTTTAATTTCAGATTTTAATTGAATTCAAATTTCACCATCTGCAGTGACAAGATTTGAACCTGGGACCCCAAGGGGGTCTTGAGTTTAAGGGTCGCATGACAATACCACTAAGCCACCGCCTCCCCAGACCTCTCTTTGAACTAGGAAGCTAACATTTGGCCAATTTTAAGTGAGTTCTCTGTTCCTTCCATATAAAGGAGTTAAACACCCTATTCATTTCCTTTCAGACCTCAGCAGTAAGAAAAATTGGTAGCATCTGTTAAGGATATAACAACCTAGGGAACACATTCATCTGAATCAATGCTATCCTGCCCAGCCACCAAACCGGGAAGGACCAATGAAGTAGGTCCCATGGACGCAAGTAAGGGGAGATGTTTGTCTTATATAGCTGCTGAAATGAAGCGGTAATAGAGTTCCCCGAATAATTAAACTCCAAGCACGTCCATCTAAAGGGGAGGGGAGCAAGGGGTGGGTGGCCTTCCCCGAAGCCATCCCAGAAACATGGCCTCGGATTTCGCAAAGTTACTTTAATAGCCCAAGAAGGAGCCACACCTACCCACAGTAGCAATGAGAGCAGGAACAGTGACTCTGGCCCAGACACGAATAGCAACACATTATCCACGTATAATACCTTGTTTCTCACCACTAGATAACCCAAACACTGATGGATTTGAATGGGTTTTCCATTGCCCATTGCCAGTATCGGAGTGACGGGCCGAGGGGCCGGGGTGACTGTGGTGGTATGATTAGCATAGCTGCCTGCCATTGGTGCAGAACACCGGCTTACCATTGGCCCTGGTCGGTCATGTGCCTCTCGACCGGTTGGTTGAGACCAGTCATGTGACGGCTCCCCGATTGGTCGAGAGGCTGAGTTAACCCCGCCTCCAGGGCGGGGTATAAATACCCAGTACTCCCGGCGGCCGTCCTTATACTGTAATTGACCGCAGGGCTAACGTCTAGCTGATAAAAGCCATTCTTTTGTCCAGCAACTTGTCTCGCGTTCAATTGATGGTACATCAGTGACCTCCCCCACAGGACTTTGACCACCACTGCTGCGGCCCACAAGGCGGCCATCTTGCTGCCCACCCCACTGACCACCCACTTCCCAGCAGTGGCACGACTTACATTAATCATGATCAGAGCAAAGGACACCATGAAACATGTACCTCCATTATAAATGTACGGATGAAAAGAAAGGGAGGAGGGTATTCTTCACATAGTCCTGGAGTCAGACAACCAGCACGGCGTATTCATTAACTAGAAGGAGCACGCCGGGAAGTAATTTTCATTCAAGGCTGATGGAAGTCCCTGCCATTCTTCAGGATAAAAACTCACTGCTAAAACATCCCTGTCAGAATGAAAAATACCCCCACGCAATCAGGAAGGAATCAGAATGGCAAGGGATAGAGTCCGGGTTATACAGTCAACAACAGTCTGTTACTCCAAATTGTTGCCTTCCACGGAGTTCACAAAAGCCAAGGCTTTAGCCGGATTGGCGGACATCTTGTCTTACAGAATTCTATTCCACATATGGGCCAACTGCGGGGAAGTGAGACTAGCTTAGTGATAGAAACTGGGCAGCATGGACAAGCTGGGCCGAAGGGCCTGTTTCCATGCTCTAAACATCTATGACACCATGCATAAATGTGCGCAGTGTGGAACACTGAATTGCGTCCCACTTGACAACGGCAAGGATTTCCTGATACTGGTGCAATTGAGCTCCGGCGGAGAACATCGGGCTGGATTCACCATTTGTGAGCCTAAGTGTGGCGGATCTACGGCATTTTGCATCAAACAAATCGGCTGCGCCCCCTCACTGGTCGCACCAGATCCTGCGACCGGTGAGCGGGAGCAGCCGCACTGCGTAAAACCCCCGGCTCCCACGATTAAACAGCTAGGAGAACATGCTCACGGCGATGACCTGCAGCAGACCTGACCTGCCAGATAGTGCTCCCCTGGTCACCCCCTAGCCACCCCCACCAGTCCCTCCAGCCCTCACGGAATCCCCCACCCCCCCAGCCAGTAGTACGGCTCCCACCGTAAGGGGCTGGTTTAGCACACTGGGCTAAATCGCTGGCTTTTAAAGCATACCAAGGCAGGCCAGCAGCACGGTTCGATTCCCGTACCGGCCTCCCCGAACAGGCGCCGGAATGTGGCGACTAGGGGCTTCTCACAGTAAC
Organism: Scyliorhinus canicula; assembly: GCF_902713615.1. Classification (NCBI taxonomy): domain Eukaryota; kingdom Metazoa; phylum Chordata; class Chondrichthyes; order Carcharhiniformes; family Scyliorhinidae; genus Scyliorhinus; species Scyliorhinus canicula. The sequence continues at coordinate 220,165,071 of NC_052150.1, forward strand.
TTCATTTGAAGCCTACTCGTGACAATAAGCGATTTTCATTTCATTTCACTCGACCGTGGCGGGAGCGGCTCACAGTCCACGACCGCCACACGGGTTCCCGACCACTGTTTATTGTTCAGGTGGTTGATTATGTGAGTCTGTATCTGTTCTCTGTCTGTGATTAGTTAAGCCTGGATATGGTTACTTTGAAAGAGAGACTAAACAGTCGGCAGGTAACTGGAAGTATGAGAGCAGGCATTTTAAAGCATTGAATAAAACACTTCTGCACGTATGGAACGAGGTGTGTCATCTCTGCATATCGCCGAGGGATAAATCGCAACAGTGACATTTCCCAGTTAATGAGGGAAGCCCATACAAATGGAAGTTCAAATTCATCAGCAGATTTTGGGCAGCACGGTAGCATGGTGGATAGCACAATCACTTCACAGCTCCAGGGTCCCAGGTTCGATTCCGGCTTGGGTCACTGTCTGTGCGGAGTCTGCACATCCTCCCCGTGTGTGCGTGGGTCTCCTCCGGGTGCTCCGGTTTCCTCCCACAGTCCAAAGATGTGCGGGTTAGGTGGATTGGCCATGCTAAATTGCCCTTAGTGTCCAAAATTGTCCTTAGCGTTGGGTGGGGTTACTGGGTTATGGGGATAGGGTGGAGGTGTGGACCTTGGATAGGGTGCTCTTTCCAGGAGCCGGTGCAGACTCGATGGGCCGAATGGCCTCCTTCAGCACTGTAAATTCTATCTATCTATCTATCTATGTAATGCGATTTGTTGTCAAAGCTACTTTACTGTGTAACCTGTCTTAGCCAATATTCTGCCATTTCAGTCCAGCAAACCAGTTCTGCCGTGAGTTACAACGTAAGGTACTGATCAAACATCAAAGTCAAAGAGGAGTGTAAGATGGAGTCTTTTGACTCTGGAATACAGTTTCCATTCTCAGTATTGATCTCCCACGTAGCAACTTCACAGATCCATTCAGCACAGTAGGATTGCTCCCAAGGGCACGCGGTGAGTTTGAACAGCAATTTACGCATCCAGCTTAGAATTGAAGTGAGTTGATTAGGGAGAGAGCGTGGAGACAGGGAAATAGTGATGCCGATGGAAAGAAAGGCAAAAAGTGAAGAAAGAAATAAACATATTGTATATATAGTATAGTTAAGTGGTGATGCACTATCAATTACCACAAAGATGAGGGAAGGCTGAGGGACTTGAGGCTGTTTTTGTTAGAGAGAAGAAGGTTAAGAGGTGACTTAATTAAGGCATACAAGATGATCAGAGGATTAGATAGGGTGGACAGTGAGAGCCTTTTTCCTCGGATGGTGATGTTAGCACAAGGGGACATAGCTTTAAATTGAGGGGAGATAGATATAGGACAGATGTCAGAGGTAGGTTCTTTACTCAGAGAGTAGTAAGGGTGTGGAATGCCCTGCCTGCAACAGTAGTGGACTCGCCAACATTAAGGGCATTCAAATTGTCATTGGATAGACATATGGATGATTAGGGAATAGTGTAGATGGACTTTAGAGTGGTTTCACAGGTCGACGCAACATTGAGGGCCGAAGGGCCTGTACTGCGCTGTAATGTTCTACGTTCTATGTTAGTAGAATAATCGAGGACTTATTGAGCAAAGATGTTGTGCCTCCTGTAGCTGGAACCAGAATGGCTGCAGCATTGGCGAGCACACACATTTATACTCCACCTACTGGGCGGAGCCAGCAGGCAGGGATTTACCCATGTACCTCTAGTACCTCTTTGTAACCTAAAGACTGTAAATCAATCCTGGTGATTTAAAACCAATAACAGTAGTGACTTTAACCTGATGTGCTTCTCGTAAAAGGTGTTTTAAGACGTATGGATGTTAAAAGGAAAGTTTAAAGGATTACTTAGTGTTGTATTGTTTGGGGGTTGTATTTGAATTGATGGTTGCTAAGATGTTCACTATGTTTCAAAAAGGTTAACTTGAGTTCATAGAATAAACATTGTTTTTCTTTAAAAATTACTTTTCCATTTCTGCTGTACCACACCTGTAGAGTGGGCCGTGTGCTCCCCAGACCACATTCTAGTAAACGTTGTGGGTCAGGTGAACTCCATGATACACTTTGGGGTTCTCTAACCCCTGGCCCATAACAATATGGATTTCTTTCATTTATTAGTCGAGGGATAGACTATAAGAGCAGGGAGGTTATGCTGGAACGTTATCAAATATTAATTAAGCCATAACTTGGGCACTGTGTGGGCACTGTATGCAGTTCTGGTCACCTCATTACATTGCGGTAGAGACGTTACAGAGGAGATTTACAAGGGTGTTGCCAGGGCTTGAAAATTGCAGCTATGATGGAAGATTGGAGAGGCTGGGGTTGTTCTCCTTGGAACAGAAGGGGTTGAGGGGGGGGATTTAATTGAGGTGTACAAAATTGTGCGGGGCCTGGATCGAGTGGATTGAAAGGGCCTATTTACTTCAGCAGAGTGGTCAGTGACTCAGGGCACACATTTAAAATGACTGGTGAGGGGATTGGAGGAGAGAAAAGGAACATCTTTTCACCCAGAAGGTTGTAGGGGTCTGGAACTCGCTGCCCGAAAGGGTAGGAGAGGCAGAGAGCCGCGGACCCATTGTAAAGGGTATCTGGGAGGGTCACGTGACGCGAGCGTGTGTTTCCGTGAGCTCTGGCACCACTCAGTTTACAATCAGTTTACAATGTTTAACGCATCCGGGGGTGAGAACACTACATTGTGCACCTGGAAAAACCTAAACGGTGGTGATAAAATGGCGAGAAATATTAAGAAATCGCCGGCACAAACATGCAGTCAGAAGTGACTGGGGTGGAGCGGCTGAGTGAGCGAACAGCCTCTCGGTCCAGCACTCTCAAAGGCATTACAACTGGCGACTGCTAATATCATTGAGGTGATTGATGAGAAACTCGGTCGGTCTGTTAGCACAAGTAATCAGTGCTCATGCCGTAGCACTGCCGAATACTGGTGGCTTGACGAAGCGGAGGAGAGAATTAGCACTATTTGGTAGTGGCCCACTTACAACCCTTGCAATAGCAGTTGCGTGGCATATCGGAATTCCTGGACAACCTGGAAAACCGAGGCTGGAGGAAGAACGTTCGGTTTGCCGGAAGGAGCTGACGGTAAGCTCCCAGTTAACAATAATCTTTCTTACTGTCGCAAGTAGGGCTTACATTAACACTGCAATGAAGTTACTGTGAAAAAACCCCTAGTCGCCACATTCCGGCGCCTGTTCGGGTACACGGAGGGAGAATATAGAATGTCCAGTTCACCTAACAAGCACGTCTTTTGAGACATGTGGGAGGAAACTGGAGCTCCCGGAGGAAAGCCACGCAGACATGGGGAGAACGTGCAGACGCTGCGCGGACAGTAACCCAAGCTGGGAATTGAAACCTGTGATCCTGGCGCTGCCCTCAAAACAGCTTAATAGATATCTAGATACCAGTGGCATCAACAGATATGTGGCGGCGGTGGTATAGTGGTATTGTCACTGAACTAATGATCCAGAGAGCCAGGGTAATGGATCTGTGGACCGGGGTTCAAATCCCACCCCCCCCACTCCCTTTGGTTCCCTTTGAGGGAAGGAAACAGTCGCTCTCACCTGGTCAGGCCCACACATGACCTCCAGGGCCCACAGCTACGTGTATTGACTCCTAATTTGGTTCAATAATGGCCTGGCAAGCCAATTCAAGGGCAATTAGGGATGGGCACATCCCTCCATCCAACAAATTCAAGAAAGATTATCCAGTGAAGTGGTGGGGCAGGCTCGAGGGGCCGAATGGCCTAACTGTTCCTCTGTTCCCACAACATCAAGGGCAGTTTCAGGAAGCATGCATTTCTAATGAGTTCCCATTCCCCAGTGGCATCTACCCAAACAAATTTAACATCCGATTTGACTTCACCTTGTATTCATTTCACACTCCAGCGCTGCTCAAATCAGCCATCGCCCGAGCTTGACGTGGGTGAGAAGTGAAGGTCATGACCTTGACCTTTGGCGGGGAACAGACACATTACAGCTTTTTCCTTTTCTTCCCTATTTTTGGACGGTGCTTTGCAGCTGAGCTTAACCATCAGCAGATAGTTAAAATGGTGCTTTCTAAGTTTGGTTCCCGATATGCTTTCGATGAAGCCTGTGGCCCTGCTGACTTGCAATTCGTTCTGTGACGACATTTAGGCAGTGGACAGTGATATGAAAGGTTGGGGCTGCGTTTAGCTCAATCCATGATGGAATCAGGATGTTGAGGGGTCAGGGCGGAGATTACACCTTGAGCTACAGAGCTGGAAACTCTTCCATTGCACCCGAACAAGGTCAATATTTAGGTCACAGATCAGTCACAATCTCATTAAATGGGGGGACAGGCTTGAGGGGCTGAATGGCCTACTCCTGTTCCGATGTTTCCATGTTCCTTATTTCTGATTAGTTTGAATCAAGATCTTGGCCGGGATTCTCCCCTACCTGCCGGCTGGGGGGTCCCGGCGGGATGGAGTGGCGTGAACCATTCCGGCGTCGGGCCGCCCCAAAGGTGCGGAAGTCTCCGCACCTTTAGGGGCCAAGCCCTAACATTGAGGGGCTAGGCCCACGCCGGAGTGGTTGGCGCTCCGCCGGCTGGCGTGGACAGCCTCTGGCGCCATACCAGCCGGGCTGAAAGGACTTCGCCGGCCGGCGTAAGTCCGCGCATGCGCCGGAGCATCTGCGGCTGCTGACGTCATACCGGCGCATGCGCAGGGGAGGGGGTCACTTCTGCCTCCGCCATGGTGAAGACCATGGCGAAGGCGGAAGGAAAAGAGTGCCCCCACGGCACAGGCCCGCCGGCCGATCGGTGGGCCCCGATCACGGGCCAGGCCACCATGGGGGCACCCCCCAGGGCCAGATCGCCCCGCGCCCCCCCCCCCCCAGGACCCCGGAGCCTGCCTGCGCCACCTGCTCCCGCCGGTAAGGTAGGTGGTTTGATCCACGCCGGCGGGAGTGGGTTGAAAACGGCGGGACTTCGGCCCACTGTGGGCCGGAGAATCACCAAGGGGGGTGCCTGCCGACTGGCGCGGTGCGAGTCCCGCCCCCGCCGAATCTCTGGTGGCGGAGAATTCGGGACACGGCGGGGGCAGGATTGACGCCGGCCCCCGGCGATTCTCCGACCCAGCTGGAGAATCCTGCCCCTGACCTTTACAGAGTTTTTAAGATAGGGAGTGAAGGACCTATTCGTGAAAAGATTAGAGACACTATGGGCGGAATTCTCCTTTCCGGGGACTATGTCCCCACGCCGGCGGGAAAACCGTGTCAACCACTCCGGTGTCAACAGCCCCCGAACGTGAGGAATTCTCCGAACTTCTGGGGGCTAGATGGACGCCAGAGGGGTTGGCGCCGCTCCAGCTGGCGACGAAGGGATTGCGCGAGTTCGCGCATGCGCGGAATGGCCGGTGTGATCTCGCGCATGCGCAGAACCGTCGGCGTGATCTCGCGCATGCGCGGAACCGCTGGCATGGTTCCGCGCATGCGCAGACCGGCCAGTGTATTCTGGCGCATGCGCAGGGGGTTGTCTTCTCCGCGCCAGCCATGTCAGAGCCCTACAGGGGCCGGCGCGGAAGGAAGAAGTGCCCCCATGGCACAGGCCCGCCTGCAGATCGGGTGGACCCCAATCGCGGGTCAGGCCACCTTGGGCCCCCCCCCCCCCCGGAGTCGGACCCCCCGGGGAACCCCCGAGGACCGCCCCAGCCGGCTTACCCGCCAGGTCCCGCCGTGTGGGACCATGTCTAACCCACGCCGGCGGGACTGGCCAGAAATGGACGGCCGCTTGGCCCATCGGGGCCCGGAGAATTGCCGGGGGGGAAGGGGGGGTCACTGCCAACGGTTCCCGACCGGCATGGCTTGAACCCCACCCGAAAACCAGCGCTGGAGAATACGGCAGCCGGTGTCGGGGCAGAATTTGCGCCGCCCCCCGGGGATTCTCCGACACGTGGGGGGGTCGGGGAATCCCGCTTTCTGCTTTTATATCAAAAAAGTGACCTTTATTAATAAAAGGACTTAACTACAATGACATTTGCTAACTCTCACTCCACCCCATCCTTTCCCCCTCCCTGTTCACTGCCTTCCCTTCCCTCCATCACTATCACCTTCTCCTCTCCCAATCACTTTGCTCCCTCCTCCTTTCCTTCAGCAACATTTCCCCTGTCTCCCACTCACCTCCTCCCGTCCTTGCTTTCCTTCACCCCTCCTCCCGCGGCGTGCCCGAGGGCCACTGCCAGGGGTACAGCGGTCTCAAAGCTCAGTGCCTGCACCCACCTGACTGACACAGACGGCCATGGCTTTTGGTGGGATCTCCAGCTGTGCAGCTTGTCAGTCGTATTTACGACATTGCCATGCACTTAGAAGCACTTCATTGGTTTTATAAAGTGCATCCTGATGCCATGAAAGGCACAAATCACGGGCAAAATTCTCCGACCCCCAGCAGGGTCGGAGAATCGCCCGGGGCTGCCGAAAATCCCGCCCCCGCCGTGGCAGAAATTTTCCGCCACCTGGGAAGTGGCGGTGGCGGGAATCTCGCCACTCCGATCGGCGAGGCCCCTGCGGCGATTCTCCGGCCCGCGATGGGCCGAAGTCCCGCCGCTGGGAGGCCTCTCCCGCCGCCGTGGTTTGAACCACCTCTTGTGGCGGCGGAATCGGCGGCGCGATCCTGGGGAGGGGGCGCGGGGCAATCGGACCCCGGGGGGATGCCCCCACGGTGGCCAGGCCCGCGATCGGGGCCCACCGATCGGCGGGCGGGCCAGTGCTGTGAGGGCACTCTTTCTCTTCCGCCGCCGCCATAGCCTACACCATGGTGGAGGAGGAAGAGAATCCCCCTTACCGCGCATGTGCCGCTGACGTCACCACCGGCACATGCGCGAACCGGCGAAGGCCTTTCGGCCAGCCCTGGCACCAGGCAGTGGGCGTCAAAGGCACCTGGTGCCGGTTTTGACGCCAGTCGGTGTGGTGCCAACCGCTCCGGCGCGGGCCTAGCCCCCAAATGTACGGAGAATTCCGCACCTTTGGGGAGGCCCGACGCTGGAGTGGTTGGAGCCATTCCCCTACGCCGGGACCCCCCGCCCCGCCGGGTAGGGGAGAAACCCGCCCCACATTTGTGAAGCTTCACGATGTGATCATAAGAAAACCTTGCAATCTGCCAGAGAACAGTGAGCCACATGTACCCATGTGGTTATTGTTGCATGCTCAACGCTGACCCAGATACTGAAACCACATTGTGTTTACCTCAGTGTGTTGGAGGCGGGAATCCTCACAACATTTGAGAAGCTTTTTAGATATGCACTTGAAATACCACAGCAGACCAAGTGCTGGAAAATGGAGAGCAGCACGGGTGGCGCAGTGTGTTAGTGCTGCTGCCTCATGGCGTCGAGGTCCCAGGTTCGATCCCGGCTCTGGGTCACTGTCCGTGTGGAGTTTGTACATTCTCTTCCTGTTTGCGTGGATTTCGCCCCCATAACCCAAAAATGTGCAGGCTAGGTGGATTAGCCACGCTAAATTACCCCTTAATTGGAAAAAATGAATTGGGTTCTCTAAATTTATAAAGTGCTGGAAAATAGGATGGGGATGGATAGGTGTCTAATGGCCGGCACAGACACGATGGGCCAAAGGGCCTCTTGTTGCTGTAATACTCTATGGGCAGGATTCTCCGATTGGGAGACCTTCGGCCCGCCCCCAGCATTCTCCTTCTCGCCAGCCGGCTGACGGGGTTTCCCATTATGGGCAGTCCCACGTCGTCGGGATATCGCCGGGCTGCTGGCGCAATGGAGAACCCCGACAGCGGAGAATCCAGCCACATGTTCTAACAATAATAATAATCGCTTATTGTCACAAGTAGGCTTCAATGAAGTTACTGTGAAAAGCCCCTAGTCACCACATGCCGGCGCCTGTTCGGGGAGGCTGGTACGGGAATTGAACCCGCGCTGCTGGCCTGCCTGGTCTGCTTTAAAAGCCAGCGATTTAGCCCACTGTGCTAAACCAGTCCCTTCCCTTCCATCGAGAGGTTAATTGCAACCGGTTTACAATCACTCTGAGAGCCTAAATCGGCAAACAATTCCATATTCCTTGCCACTCAAATTTATGCATGGCCTGGGAAATGAGGGATTCCCAAGGGAATCCCGATATCGGGCCACCATTTTGACCAGGCAGCTCGACAGCGAGATTCCACTGCCAATCCGACCCTCCGACGCCGCAAAGCAGCCCCCCACTCCCGGATCGCCTGGGTGCCCACTCCACCACCCCCAATGCCAGCAAAACTAAAGAGCTGGTCATTGACTTCAGGAAGCATAGTACTGTACACACCCCTGTCAGCATCAACGGAGCCGAGGTGGAGATGGTTAGCAGTTTCAAATTCCTAGGGGTGCACATCTCCAACAATCTGTCCTGGTCCACCCACATCGACGCTATCACCAAGAAAGCACAACAGCGCCTATACTTCCTCAGGAAACTAAGGAAATTCGGCATGTCCACATTAACCCTTACCAACTTTTACAGATGCACCATAGAAAGCATCCTATCGGGCTGCATCACAGCCTGGTATGGCAACTGCTCGGCCCAGGACCGTAATAAACTCCAGAGAGTAGTGAACACCGCCCAGTCCATCACACGATCCCACCTCCCATCCATTGACTCCATCTACACCTCCCGCTGCCTGGGGAAAGTGGGCAGCATAATCAAAGACCCTTCCCATCCAGGTTATTCTCTCTTGCATCGGGCAGGAGAGGCAAAAGTCTGAGAACACGCACTAACGGATTCAAATACAGCTCCTTCCCTGCTGTCACCAGACTCCAAAACAACCCTCTTATGGGCTGAACTGATCTCTTACACATCTTCTCAACTAAGTGGTACTACACTGCTATGCTTCAAATGATGTCTGTGTCTATGTATTTACATTGTGGTTTATGTACGATCCATGATTCCTGAGAATCCCCGGGGGGGGGGGGGGGGGGGGGGGGGGCGGCACAAATCACGCTCCGCCGCTGGCTGCTGTATTCTCCAGTGCTGTTTTTTGGGTGGGGGCGGGATTCCTGCCATGCCGATTGGGTGCCCCCCCCCCCCCGGGTCGATTCTTCGGGCTCCGATGGGCCAAGCGGCCAACCACTTTTGGCTGTCCCGCTGGCGTGAATCACTCAACTCACGTACAGGTGAGACCTGGCAGGTAAGTTGGCTGGGGGGGGGGGTCCTCGGGGGGCGTGGGGGGCCCCCACGGTGGCTTGGCCCGCGATTGGGGCCCACCAAATTGAAATGATAAAATGAAAAAAACCTGCGGGCGGCCTTGTTCCGCGGGGGCATTTCTTTCTGCCGAGCCGGCCCCTGTAGGGCTCCACCGTGGCCGGTGCGGAGAAGAGAACCCCCCCCTTGCATGTGCCAAAATATGGCGGCTGGTCTGCGCGTGCGCGAGATCACGCCGGACCTTTGGCGCTTGCGCAAATGCGCGCCGTCTCTTCGGTGCCGGCTGGAGCGGCGCCAACTCCTCCGCCATCCACCTAGCCCCTGAAAATGCGGAGAATTACGCATTTCGGGGGGGTAGTTGACGCCGGAGTGGTTGGCGCTAGTTCTCCCAGTAGCGTGGGGACCTAGTCGCCAGAAGGGAACATCCCGGCCATAATTCACAAGCAATAGAGGTTGTAAACAAGTGAATTTACCCGAATATTACATCGCCCATGCCATAAAACCTTTGACATGGACAGAAGGGTGGCAGCGAGGAGGTCGTTTTTTTAAATCAAACTGGTTAAAAGGTGGGAAGAAATTGGGGGGCACATCCTCCTGGGTAGGCCCATCGGACCACTCCCATCATCCGCCCCATCGAGGTGTTACCTGCCATTTGGTCCTCCCTACCTGGCCTCCAAAACCATCCCCCACTCCTCTACCTCCCCCACCCCACTCCCTAGGCTGCCCTATCCCTGCCAGTCCAATGCCCCGTACCTACCTGAGTCCAGCCGCCATGTCTGTCTTCATCCCGGGAACCCACTTGCAGTTCCAGCTGCGTACACTACTCAGTCGTGGCGCTGCTGAGACTGCCAGAGCTGTCGGCCATTCTGATTAAGCAGCAGCTCTCGGGGGGCCGGGTTTCCGCCCATTGACGGGCGGAAGTCGCACCCCCACCTCGGGGTTGCATGTTACGGCTGGGGCGTGGCCTTCCTGAACATCGGTCAGTGCAGCAGCAACATGTCTGCGGGAAGAAATCCCATACATTCTCTCAGCATCTACTCCATCAAGTCCGTAAACTACAGGGATGATGCAGGCGGGAGGGATTCAGATTTCTGGATAACTGGGGCTCTTTCTGGGGAAGGTGGGACCTCTATAGACAGGGTGGTCTACATCTGAACCTGAAGGGCACCAATATCCTGGGGGGGGAGATTTGTTAGTGCTCTTTGGGGGGGTTTAAACTAATTCAGCAGGGGAATGGGAACCTGGGTTGTAGTTTTGGGGTACGGGAGATTGAGAGTATAGAGGTCAGGAGCACAGATTTGACTTTGCAGGAGGGTGCCAGTGTTCAGGTAGGTGGTTTGAAGTGTGTCTACTTCAATGCCAGGAGTATACGAAATAAGGTAGGGGAACTGGCAGCATGGGTTGGTACCTGGGACTTCGATGTTGTGGCCATTTCAGAGACATGGATAGAGCAGGGACTGGAATGGTTGTTGCAGGTTCCAGGGTTTAGGTGTTTTAGTAAGCTCAGAGAAGGGGGCAAAAGAGGGGGAGGTGTGGTGCTGCTAGTCAAGGACAGTATTACGGTGGCGGAAAGGACGCTAGATGGGGACTCTTCTTCCGAGGTAGTATGGGCTGAGGTTAGAAACAGGAAAGGAGAAGTCACCCTGTTGGGAGTTTTCTATAGGCCACCTAATAGTTCTAGGGATGTAGAGGAAAGGATGGCGAAGATGATTCTGGAAAAGAGCGAAAGTAACAGGGTAGTTGTTATGGGAGACTTTAACTTTCCAAATATTGACTGGAAAAGATATAGTTCGAGTACATTAGATGGGTCGTTCTTTGTACAATGTGTGCAGGAGGGTTTCCTGACACAATATGTTGACAGGCCAACAAGAGGCGAGGCCACATTGGATTTGGTTTTGGGTAATGAACCAGGCCAGGTGTTAGATCTGGAGGTATGTGAGCACTTTGGAAACAGTGACCACAATTCGGTGACCTTTACGTTAGTGATGGAAAGGGATCAGTATACCCCGCAGGGCAAGAGTTATAGCTGGGGGAAGGGCAATTATGATGCCATTAGACATGACTTAGGATGTGTTGGTTGGAGAAGTAGGCTGCAAGGGTTGGGCACACTGGATATGTGGAGCTTGTTCAAGGAACAGCTATTGCATGTTCTTGATAAGTACGTACCAGTCAGGCAGGGAGGAAGGGGTCGAGCGAGGGAACCGTGGTTTACCAAAGAAGTGGAATCTCTTGTTAAGAGGAAGAAGGAGGCCTATGTGAAGATGAGGCGTGAAGTTTCAGTTGGGGCGCTTGATAGTTACAAGGAAGCGAGGAAGGATCTAAAGAGAGAGCTGAGACGAGCAAGGAGGGGACATGAGAAGTCTTTGGCAGGTAGGATCAAGGAAAACCCAAAAGCTTTCTATAGATATGTCAGGAATAAAAGAATGACTAGGGTAAGAGTAGGGCCAGTCAAGGACAGTGGTGGGAAGTTGTGTGCGGAGGCTGAGGAGATAAGCGAGATACTAAATGAATACTTTTCGTCAGTATTCACTCAGGAAAAAGATAATGTTGTGGAGGAGAATGCTGAGACCCAGGCTATTAGAATAGATGGCATTGAGGTGCGTAGGGAAGAAGTGTTGGCAATTCTGGACAAGGTGAAAATAGATAAGTCCCCGGGGCCTGATGGGATTTATCCTAGGATTCACTGGGAAGCCAGGGAAGAGATTGCTGAGCTTTTGGCTTTGATTTTTCTGTCATCATTGGCTACAGGAATAGTGCCAGAGGACTGGAGGATAGCAAATGTGGTCCCTTTGTTCAAGAAGGGGAGTAGAAATAACCCCGGTAACTATAGGCCGGTGAGCCTCACGTATGTTGTGGGTAAAGTCTTGGAGAGGATTATAAGAGGTACGATTTATAATCATCTAGATAGGAATAATATGATTAGGGATAGTCAGCATAGTTTTGTGAAGGGTAGGTCATGCCTCACAAACCTTATCGAGTTCTTTGAGAAGGTGACTGAACAGGTAGACGAAGGTAGAGCAGTTGATGTGGTGTATATGGATTTCAGTAAAGCGTTTGATAAGATTCCCCACGGTCGTCTATTGCAGAAAATACAGAGGCTGGGGATTGAGGGTGATTTAGAGATGTGGATCAGAAATTGGCTAGTTGAAAGAAGACAGAGGGTGGTGGTTGATGGCAAATGTTCAGAATGGAGTTCAGTTACGAGTGGCGTACCACAAGGATCTGTTCTGGGGCTGTTGCTGTTTGTCATTTTTATAAATGACCTAGAGGAGGGCACAGAAGGTTGGGTGAGTAAATTTGCAGACGACACTAAAGTCGGTGGAGTTGTAGACAGTGTGGAAGGATGTTGCAGGTTACAGAGGGACATAGATAAGCTGCAGAGCTGGGCTGAGAGATGGCAAATGGAGTTTAATGTAGAGAAGTGTGAGGTGATTCACTTTGGAAAGAATAACAGGAATGCGGAATATTTGGCTAATGGTAAAATTCTTAGCAGTGTGGATGAGCAGAGGGATCTCGGTGTCCATGTACATAGATCCCTGAAAGTTGCCACCCAGGTTGATAGGGTTGTGAAGAAGGCCTATGGTGTGATGGCCTTTATTGGTAGAGGGATTGAGTTCCGGAGCCATGAGGTCATGTTGCAGCTGTACAAAACGCTGGTACGGCCGCATTTGGAGTATTGCGTGCAATTCTGGTCGCCCCATTATAGGAAGGACGTGGAAGCTTTGGAACGGGTGCAGAGGAGATTTACCAGGATGTTGCCTGGTATGGAGGGAAAATCTTATGAGGAAAAGCTGATGGACTTGAGGTTGTTTTCGTTAGAGAGAAGAAGGTTAAGAGGTGACTTAATAGAGGCATACAAAATGATCAGAGGGTTAGATAGGGTGGACAGTGAGAGCCTTCTCCCGCGGATGGAGGTGGCTAGCACGAGGGGACATAGCCTTAAATTGAGGGGTAATAGATATAGGACAGACGTCAGAGGTGGGTTTTTTACGCAAAGAGTGGTGAGGCCGTGGAATGCCCCACCTGCAACAGTAGTGAACTCGCCAACATTGAGGGCATTTAAAAGTTTATTGGATAAGCATATGGATGATAATGGCATAGTGTAGATTAGATGGCCTTTAGATTTTGACTTCCCATGTCGGTGCAACATCGTGGGCCGAAGGGCCTGTACTGCGCCGTATCGTTCTATGTTCTAAGTCCCACCCATCCACCCCCAATAGAAATATGTATGTTTCAACAAAAGATCAAGATAAGAAGATAGAACATTTGAAAACGAAAGCAGGAGTAGACCATTCAGCCTGCCATTGAACCTGCTTCACCATTCAATAAGATTATGGTCTTAACTCCACTTTGCCTGTCCACCATAACCTTTGACTCCCATGTAGGTCATAATAAGATCGCTTATCATTCTTCAGAAACCCTAGTGAAGCCCAAGGTGCTCAAACTTTCGTCATAAGACACCCCCTTCATCAGAGCATCAAACCAGTGAGCTTCCTCTGAACTGCCTGCTATGTAAGTCTACCTTCCAAAACTGTACAAGGAACCCGAGTCACACACGGTGCCTTTCTCACGAGGCTAGATTATAAAGCAGAACCCTCCAACAAAATCCACTCTCCCTCTTTCACTGTAATAGCAACATCGGGAAAAGGAATGAAAGGTTCCGGCTCCCGCTCCCTTTCCACTGTCGCAGGTCACCAATGTTCAATTGCAAAATGGAATCTTTCAGAAAGAAAGGGCAGGATTGCCCGGTTTTCCCGCCGGATCCCCTAGCGGCAGTGCGTGCGAGCCACGCAAAATGGACAATTCACCTGACAAGCACGTCTTTCGGGACTTGTGGGAAGAAACCAGAGGAAACCCACGCAGTCACCGTCAGACCGGCGAAAGTAGGACATCGGGGGGGGGGGGGGACTGGAAGATCTCACCGTCGGCCAATGGCGAGGCACCTCGGCCACCAGAAAACCAGCCACCGGGCGGGTCTGGAAAACCCGACCTGAAGACTTTCATTTGTGCGGCGCCGATGGACAGGGCCATGATTATGCTTGACAAGGTTCTGTAATAGTGCCCATCAGGCCGACGAGGAAATCCTTCCACTCTTACTGCCTGTTGTCAGGCACATGGGAAGGGTTTACAGACTGGCAACTCAACCTGTTTGGCCACATTATGAAGACGCCTTCTGTAGCCACCGAAGTGGGACTCGAATCGGGTGGTGGGTCGCTATCCCTCCACCACAGGGTACCGTTTTCAATAAGCTCCTTAAAACCTGCCTCCTTGACCAAGCCTTTGGTCAAATATCTCTTTATGCAAATGGACGCCCTGCCCTGTGGAGCACCTTGGAATGTTTCAGTATGTTGCAGACGCTACGTAAATGTAGGCTGTTGTAGTTATTTGTGAAGAAACATTAAATCTCCTTGCGAGGTCGGAGCTTGACTCCTATGGCAGTGCGGGTAACCATGGCAATGACTGAGAACAGAGTAAAGTCAAACAGCAGGTAAATGTTACACGGTGAGGTAGATTCCCTTTGCTCAACGGACGCGCTTGAGGAAATGCAACAACAACTTTCATTTATACAGCGCACTTAATGGGGTAAAACACCGTGTGGCGTGGGGGGGGGGCAATGTAACATTGCGAAACAGTAACGTAATAAGCTCTGGACTACTAACCGAGCCGTGGGCATATTGGCATTGGGTAAATAAGATCAGAGAGTTGAAGGCGTGACTCGGAGATCAGTTTGGTAGAAATGGGCACCAGTATTGGAGGAAAGAGAGGGGACCGTTGCCATGGTATTTGCCTGAAATGTGTGGAGGCCACCATCTTAGTGGATTGTATACCAGAGCTGCAGAGAGAGTATTAAACTAAATAATGGGGGCGGGGAGGGGGTTCACACCAGGGGAGATTTGGAAAGTTAAAGAGAAAGGGCAGGGCAATAGTGCCGGGGGGCACTATTACGGGTAATGATGAATGGAGTGTGAGAAGAGGGGACAGAGCATACAAACGTAAGGGTGCACCAGCAAAGAATAAGTCAGGCGACGTCAAAATGGATAAAAGACAGAATTGAAGGCTTTTTTTCTGAATGCTCGCAGCATTTGCAACGAGGGGCGAAATTCTCCGACCCTATCGCCTGGGGCCGCCGAAAATCTGGCCCCCGCCGTGGCAGAGATTCTCTGCCACCCGGGAAGTGGCGGCGGCGGGAATCTCGCCACTCCGATCGGCGAGGCCCCTGTGGGGCTGAAGTCCCGCCGCTGGGAGGCCTCTCCCGCCGCCGAGGTTTGAACCACCTCTGGTGGCGGCGGGCTCAGCGGCGCGAGCGGGCCCCCGGAGTCCTGGGGGGGCGGGGGGCGATCGGACCCCGGGGGGTGCCCCCACGGTGGCCTGGCCCGCGATCGGGGCCCCCCGCTCAGACTCTGGGCCAGTGCCCCGGGTGCACTCTTTCTCTTCCGCGGCCGCCACGGCCTCCGCCATGGCGGAAGCGGAAGAGAAACCCACATCGCGCATGCGCCGGTGGTGACGTCAGCGGCAGATGGCCGCTGGCGTCACCGCCGGCGCATGCGCCGACCGGCGAAAGCCTTTCGGCCAGCCCCGCTGCCGGGGGCGCCGGTTTTTTCACCAGTCTTCTGGTGCCAACCACTCCGGCGCGGGGCTGGCCCCCCTAAGGTGCGGAGAATTCCCCACCTTTGGGGAGGCCCGACCCCGGAGTGGTTGGCGCCACTCCCCTACGCCGGGACCCCCCGTCACGTCAGGTAGGGGAGAATGCCGCCCGAGATAACACAAAAAGAAATAAATGAATATGATATGAAAACCATTACAGAGATATTGGGCGGGATTCTCCGTCCCACTGCACCAGATTTCTGGTTCAGCATTCCGTCAGGACCCTCTGTTTCACCAGCTGGTAAATGGCGCTGCCCATTGTGGGGCAGCCCCACGCCGTCGGGAAACCCCCGGGCTGCCGGCAAAATGGAGCATCCCTCCGGCGGAGAATCCGGCCCATGGTTAATAAAGTGACCACAGCTTGGACTTGAATGTTTAGGACTATTGTCAAGATAGGGAGAAAGGAAAAGGAGGTGGGGTAGTTCTGTTAATAAATTATATGATCAGTATGGTAGTGAGAAATAATCTTGGTTCAGAAGATCAAAATGTGTCAGCAGCGATCAGGAAAAGCAAAGTGACAAAGTCACAGGTGGAAATGGTTTCTAGGTTCCCTGTCAGTAGCTACACGGTAGGGCAGAGTAGAAATCAAGAAATAATGGGGACGTGTAAGAAATGATTATGGGATATTTTAAGCTTCATTGAGATTGGACAAATCAAATTGGCAAAGGTCGCCTGGAGGATAAGTTCATAGTTTGTGTACAGGACAGCTTCATAGAACATAGCGTTCTGTATCCAACTCGGAAACTGACCAACTCGGTAATGTGCGATGAGACAGGACTCATTGATGACCTCATGATAAAGAGTCCTCCAGGTATGAGTGATCACAGCATGGTGGAATTTCACATTCACGTTGAGGGTGAAAAATGTGGATCTAAAATGAGTGCCTCAAACTTAAATGAAGGCAATTGCAAGGGTATGAAGTGAGGTGAAAAGACAGGGAACAATGGCAGACATTTGAAATGAAAATCGCTTATTGTCATGAGTAGGCTTCAATGAAGTTACTGTGAAAAGGACATTTAAGGAGATATCGGAGTATTGTGAGCAGTTTTAACCCCGTATCTAAGGAAAGATGTGCTGGCCTTGGAAAGGGTCCAGAGGAGGTTCACAAGAATGATCCCTGGAATGAAGAGCTTGTCGTATGAGGAACGGTTAAGGACTCTGGGTCTGTACTCGTTGGAGTTTAGAAAGATGAGGGGGAATCTTATTGAAACTTACAGGATTCTGCGAGGCCTGGATGGAGTGGATAGAGTGGATAGAGTGGATGTGGAGAGGATGGTTTCCACTTGTAGGAATAACTAGAAGCAGATGACACAATCTCAGAGTAAAGGGACGATCCTTTAAAACTGAGATGAGGAGGAATTTCTTCAGCCAGAGGGTGGTGAATCTGTGGAACTCTTTGCCGCAGAAGGCTGTGGAGGCCAAATCACTGAGTGTCTTTGAGACAGAGATTGATAGGTTCTTGATTAACAAGGGGATCGGGGGTAGTGGGGAGAGGGCAAGAGAATGGGGATGAGCAAAATATCAGCCATGATTGAATGGCAGAGCAGACTCGATGGGCCGAGTGGCCTAATTCTGCTTCTATGTCTTATGGTCTTATTTCGCAACTCTCAACAAAAACTATTTAGAAGGGAAGATTCTATGGGAAGGGTGCACCATTTGTGGCTAACTGCAGGTGTTAAGGATGGCATCAAATTCAAAGGTACAGTGCTTGAAAGATTAATGCAGCCCAAATGATCAGGAACATCTTAGACACCAGTAAAGAAAGACTAAAGAAAATAAAGAGGGAGGAATTGCGTGAAAGCTAGAAAGTATCATAAAAACAGCCAGTAAACACTTCCACAAATACATAAAAAGGAAGGGAGTAGCTAAAGCGGATGTTGGTCCCTCAGAGGTTGAGACTGGAGAATTAATAATGGGAATGAAGGAAACGGTGAACCCAGTGAACAATTATTTTGTACCAGTCTTCACAGTAAAAGATATTTCAAGAATAATAGAAAAGCAGGGGGCAAAAGGGGTGGGGGGAGGGGGGGGGGGGGGACTTCGACCAATCACAATCACTACAGAGAAAGTTCTAGAACAGTTAATCGGACTAAAGGCTGATGTCGCCCTGGATCTGACGGTCTGCATCCTGGGGTCTGAAAAGAAGTGACCGCAGAGATAATGGATACATTGGTTGTAATCATCCAAAATTCCCTGGATTCTGGAAAGGTTCCCAGAAGATTCGAAAACTACAGATGCAACACCTCTGTCTTCCTAGGATCTATCTTGTGTGCTGTGTTTGGTCTTTTGTACATCGCGAAGGAACTCACCAAACACTTTGACTTTTCCGAATCAGAATATTTTATCGAGTCTTGTGAGGTAAGATAGCAATCTGATACAGAGCGCGTTATCATGGAGTCTGCTAACTACTCCTCTGGAACTTGCACCGAGCACTGACCATTAACATGCACGTCTTATCACCCTCTCAATCTTCTTCTCAAGATGGCCGCTGTGTCTCCCCTTATATCCGAATCACCGGTCACATGGCCTTGGTCTAGAGACCACATGGTGTCTCTGAGGAATGCATTCCATCACACGCCTGACATGTGATTTATGGACGGCGGACAGAGGTTTAGCTCCAACTCATTTGCAAACAAAATAACGCCCGGTAAAGGATGGTGTGAGGAGGGCCCTCAGACTGCCTGGAAACACTCAACATTCTTGCTCCTGCTCCCATTGGCTAACTGTACCAGCCCGAAGGGGGCAGCCTCAGCCGATCGCAGGTGTGCCAGTATGTGACTGGCTGTGGCCCAATGTCGGCGTGCCAGGGTGGTGTTGCAACCCCATCACATGTAACCTGGGACTGTGCTTCACGTCCTGTCACAAGACAGTCCCGTGCCTTAGCTCTCTCAGGTGGAGCATTGGCAGAGGTTTGTTTACTCTGGCCAAGCATACCTCCTGAATAAGCAGAGGAAGTGGGGTCAGCTTAGAACTGACGCGGAGGGGAAAAAGTATTGTAATGTGGCAGCAAGCTCCCTGCTTCAGGTTGGGCACAGGTAGTCTCTGATTTCTTTCGGGCGGCACAGGGGCACGGTGGCTAGCACTGCTGCCTCACGGTGCCCAGGTTCAATTCCGGCATCGGGTGACTGTCTGTGAGGAGTCTGCACGTTCTCCCCGTGTCTGCGCGGGTTTCCTCCGGGTGCTCCGGTTTCCTCCCACAGACCAATAATGTGCAGGTTAGGTGGATTGGCCATGCTAAAATTGCCCCTTAGTGTCCAGAAGGTTAGTTGGGGTTACTTGGTTACGGGGATAGGGTGGAGGCTTGGGCCTAAGTAGGGTGCTCTTTCCAGGGGCCGGTACAGACTCGATGGGCCGAATGGCCTCCTTCTGCACTGTAAATTCTAAGATTCTAAGATACCACCACCTGCTGGTTGGAGGTCGCACACCATCCCACTATGCTATAACCCAAAGGCAGATCACCACATTGTGGAGGTGGCCAGGCAATTGCGTGGCTTGAATATAACTGGGTAAGTGTCAGCCCACGCCTGAATGCTGTCCAGGCCTTGCTGCCTTTGGACACGGACTAATGCGGCATCTGAGGAGTCGTGCATGGTGCTGGACATTGTGCAATTCAGCGAACGTGCCCGCTTATGATGGAAGGTCACTGATGACGTAGCTGAAGATGGTCAGGCCTATGGCACCACCCTGAGGGACTCTTGCAAAGGTGTCCCTGAGCTGAGATGATTGACCCTCTAACAGCCAGATTCCGCAAGAGTATCGAATTACTTGCATCTAACATCGCTTCAAGCAATATTCTTCATTCAATCAAGGACGGGCTGTACTTTCTTTTTTTTAAAAATAATTTTTATTGGAATTTTTTGAAAAATATATAGCAACAGAACAATAATAATAATAACAATAATAAACATCCCCCAGCACCCGTAACAACGCATGTAACAAACCCCCCCACCCCCCCCAAACCCAATAAACAACAAAATAAATTAACAATAAGCAAATTAACTTAAACAATACCCCCCTGAGACCCCCCCCCCCCTTTCCCTCCCTCCCCCCCGGGTTGCTGCTGCTGCTGACCCAGTTCCCTATCGTTGAGCCAGAAAGTCGAGGAAAGGCTGCCACCGCCTAAAGAACCCTTGTACCGACCCCCTCAGGGCGAATTTGACCCGCTCCAAAGGCTGTACTTTCTTTGATATAAAAACAAATTGCTGCGGATGCTGGAATCGGAAACAAAAACGGAAAAATGCTGGCCAACCTCAGCAGGTCCGACAGCATCTGTGGAGAGAGAAGGGAGCTAACGTTTCGAGTCTGGGTGACCGTCCGTCAAAGTTTTCCTTTCTTTGCTGCTTATCGGACCTTTGGGTTTGTAGATGGATCCTGTTTTCCTGCATAAGGGGGAGGAAAACATTTCAAGATGAATCCATTGCTTGCGGAAGGCTTGAGGAGTCAGTGAGCTGCCCTGTAGTAGCAGCTCTGCCCTTGCGCGCTATCGTCCTGTTTTCCACCAGTCAGCTAATTGGTATGCCAGTTAGTAAGTCTCTCTGTCACTGTTCCCACTTGATTAGATTTTGCAATCCGATTGCCAGTGGCGAATCAATTAAATCCTGCTGTGTGCATCCTGGTAACGCGATGAGAAGAATAAAACTTGAATCCGAGTCAATTTCAAATGATGGAATTAAAACGTGGCAGGTTTTATTGTTTAACTGTGGGGCTGGACGATCCCGCTGGTGGGAACGTCCGGAAAATCCCACCCAACGGAAAGGGTTTCAGTGCTGTGGAACAACACTGGAAAACTGGAGTTGAGGTACCAACTTGATGACAAAAATGTCCGAGGGGGTTGATTGGCCGTCCCCTGTTCCAGCACCTGCTCGTTTGCAAAGGGCGCCGTGGGATTGTTAACAATCATTTGAATCATCAAATAGTCAATGGCTTTGATTCATCATCTGATCCAACAGATGTGCTAAAATAGGTGTACAGTTGTATCATCGGCAGCTTATTTTAATGAACGTTGGGCAACTCCATTGACAGTCCCGGGGTGGGAAGAACTTGCTACCGGACAATGGTAGGCTGCCTCCGCTTCAGCGTCCACAAAATACAATATGGGGGGGGGGGTGTGGAAAGTGCCGCCCTCTCCTCGGGGCAGGTTATTTCCATGATGCACAATCAATGGACACAAAACGTAGGTGAAGTCCAAAACGAAAGGCTTTAATCAGCAAGAAGTGAGCACGGCAGCAGACGTACAGTCTGGCTGCTGGGGAACACGGGTTCTTATACCCCGCCTCATAGGCGGAGCTACCTTCCTCTTAGCCAATAGGAATACGGAGGACACGATACCTGGGCCAATGGGCAGCGAGCCCTCTGCACCAATGGCAGCTCACACTCCCAGGTACCGTAATACCCCTAGTCATACTACCACATTCCATTAGAATCGGAAAACAGTTGCAGTACAGACGGAGGCCATATGGCCCTTTGGGTCTGTGCCAAGGGAGGCGGTAGGCAGTGCCATAGTGGTATTGCCACCTGACTGGTAATCAAGAGACCCAGAGTTAAGCTCTTCGGACCTGGGTACGAATCCCACCATAGCAGATGGTGGAAATTTAATTCCATAAATTTCTGAAATCTAATGATGACCATGAAACCATTTGTTGATTGTCGTAACAACCCATCTGATTAACTAATGCCCAATCGGGGAGGCACGGTGGAGCAGTGGTTAACACTGTTGCCTACGGCGCTGAGGACCCGAGTTTGATCGTGGCCCCGGGTCACTGTCCGTTTGGATTTTTCACATTCTCCCCGTGTCTGCGTGAGTCTCACCCCCACAACCCAAAAATGTGCAGTGTAGGTGGATTGGCCACGCTAAATTGCCCCTTAATTGGAAAAACATAATTGGGTACTCTAAAATGTTTAAAAAACTAATGCCCAATAAGAAAATAAGAACTAGGAGCAGGAGGAGTAGTCAATTCAGCCTCTCGAGCCCGCTCCGCCATTCAATACAAACATAGAATTGAACAAAATCATAGCTGATCTCATCTTCCCATAACCCTTCATCCCGCTACTAATTAAAATCCTGTCTATCTCCTCCTCAAATTTGTTTAGTGTTCCAGCGTCCACCGCACTCCGGGATAGAGAATTCCACAGATTCACCACCCTTTGAATGAAGTAATTCCTCCTCATTCCTGTCTTAAATCTGCCCCCCCTTAGCCGAAATCTTTGGCCTCTTGTTCTATAATGTCCAACAAGGGGGAACATCCGCTCTACGTCCTCCTTGCCAATCCACTCTAACATCTCATATACCTCAATT
The DNA here is from genome assembly GCF_902713615.1 of Scyliorhinus canicula. Taxonomy (NCBI): domain Eukaryota; kingdom Metazoa; phylum Chordata; class Chondrichthyes; order Carcharhiniformes; family Scyliorhinidae; genus Scyliorhinus; species Scyliorhinus canicula. The sequence continues at coordinate 220,187,193 of NC_052150.1, forward strand.
AATTTGCTTATTCTTCTAAACTCCATTGAGTATCGGCCTAAACTGGTGAATCTCTCTTCATGAAACAAGTCCTTTATCCCGGGAATCAATCTAGTGAACCTTCTCTGATCCACCTTGAATGCGTTTCCATCCTTCCTCAAGTAAGGGGACCAAAACTACACAGTGCTCCAGGTGTGGTCTCAGCAATGCCCTATACAGTTACAGCAACACTTCCCCACTTTTACACTCTATTCCATTAACAATGAAAGCCAACATTCCATTGATCTTCCTTATTACCTGCTGCACCTGAATACTAACTTCCTGCAACCCATCCACGAGGACACCCAGATCCCTCTGCACCGAAGCATTTGGAAGTTCTCCCCAGTTAGATAATAAGTTGGCTTTATATTCCTCTGACCAAAATGGATAATCCCACATTTGTCCAGGTTGAATTCCATCTGACAAATTTTGGCCCACTTACCTGACCTATCTATACCCATTTGTAAATGTCTTATTTCCTCATTGCAACTTGCATTCCCACCTAAGGTGGCACGGTAGCACAGTGGTGAACATCGTTGCTTCACAGCGCCAGGGTCTCAGGTTCGATTCCCGGCTTGGGTCACTGTCTGTCCGGCGTCTGCACGTTCTCCCCGTGTCCGCGTGGGTTTCCTCCGGTTTCCTCCCACAAGTCCCGAAAGACGCGCTGTTAGGTGAATCAGACATTCTGAATTCTCCCTCCGTGTACCCGAACAGACGCCGGAATGTGGCGACTAGGGGCTTTTCACAGTAACTTCATTGCAATGTTACTGTAAACCTACTTGTGACAATAATAAAGATTATTACGAATCTTATTATTTGATGTCATCTGCAAATTTGACTCCAGTACATTTTAGCTCTGCATCCAGGTCATTAATTTGGATTGTAAATAGTTGGGGGCCTGAGGGCTGTACCCTGTGACACCCCACTAGTTACAGCTTGGCAACCAGAAAAAGATCCATTTATCACAACTGACTGCTTTCTGTTGGTTAGCCAATCCCTTATCTAAGCTAATATATTACCCCCAACCCCATGGGATCTTACCTTGTGTATTAACCTTTTGTGCGGCACCTTATTAAATGCCTTCCGGAAGTCCAGATATACTACATCTACAGGATCCCCATTATCCACTTGGCTTGTTACATCTTCGAAGAACTCTAGCAGATTAGATTACCCTTCACAGGGAAGGAAATCTACCATCCTTACCTGGTCTGGCCTACATGTGACTCTAGAGCCACCGACTTAAATGTCCTCTGAAATGGCCCAACTAGCCACTTTTTCAAGGGGCAATTAGGGATGGGCAACAAATGCTGGGCCTTACTATCGACATGGACATCCATCACAGAGTAAAAAAGAACTCTCTGCAAGAGTAATTTATCACTCCACTCCCAGCCTTTTCCCGATGGCCCTGTGATTCTTTTTCCAGTCAGGTGCTTTCCAAATCTCTTTTGGAAGCCGTGACTGAACCAGTCTCCACCACGCTCTCATTCCACATCCCAACCACTAGCTGTGTGAACTCCTTTTACCTCAGGGTCGCCTTGGATCCTCTTGTTGATTTGGTAGCTGCCAAATCTCAATTGGCATCATTATACCGGATTCTCCGTTCCTGAGACTAAGGGTTGACGCCGGGACAAGATCCGTGGATGTCTACAACGCAAAACTGGCACCGCACCTGGACCGACTCTAGCACCTCACCCCTCTGCTGCATGATAGTGTGGAGGATACAGCAAGCTATCACAATGTGGAAGACTCTCCAATACAGGAGGACCCCTCCAGAGCGGTCCAGTCTCCTCCGGATACCGAAGCACCGCACGATCACGCCCCTGGTCTGCGGCGTCAGTCTGTGATCTCCAGATCAGCATCATCATTGATCCATTGACTCCATCTACACCTCCTGCTACGTGGGGAAAGTGGGCAGCATAATCAAAGATCCCTCCCACCCGGCTTACTCACTCTTCCAACTTCTTCCATCGGGCAGGAGATACAGAAGTCTGAGAACACGCACGAACAGACACAAAAACAGCTTCTTCCCCACTGTTACCAGACTCCTAAATGACCCTCTTATGGACTGACCTCATTAACACTACACCCTGTATGCTTCATCCGTTGCTGGTGTCTATGTATTTACGTTGTGTACCTTGTGTTGCCCTATTATGTATTTTCTTTTTATTTTATTTTATTTTCATGTACTAAATGATCTGTTTGAGCTGCTCGCAGAAAAATACCTATCACTGTTCCTCGGTACACGTGACAATAAACAAATCCATCCATCAGCCATGACCACAGTGGATAACCCCTGTGGCCCGGGAATGGGTGTCCTCCCCCATTACCTCGGCGTTACCAGGTGCACCATGATCTGGCAGCTATGTCACACTGTCCTCCTGCTCAGCAGGAGTCTTCAACGGCATGCCCGGTCCAGCTGGTCCGCGAATTACATGCACTGTCGGTACACCCGGGATCTCATGCGGCGTTTCCTTTGCACCTCCTCCTCCTCGGCCTGTTGGGTGGCTGGCTGTCCATCCTCACCAGCTGCCTCCTGTTCCTCTGGGGTATTCTCCGCTGCTGCAGCTTCCTCCTCCTGCTCGGCCTGTTGGGTGGCTGGCTCTCCATCCTGGGCTGCTGCCTCCTGTTCCTCTGGGGTATTCTCCGCTGCTGCAGCTTCCTCCTCCTGCTCTAACAGCTCCAGCTCGGACAGCCGCAGGGCATCCCCCAGGGCTGCGGCCACCAGCAGGAAGCCCAAAGGCTGGTTGAATTCCCATATCCATTGTCTGCAGGGGGGTGAAAGGCCAACTTGTTAGCATGGTGCGTACCCCCGTGCCCAGCCACGGGCTAATTGGTGTCCCCCGTTTGCACTGCTGACCCTGCCCCCGCCTAACCCCCCCCCCTCCACTCACCCCCCCACCCCCATCTCCGCACCCCTGGCCCTGTCTGTGCCTGGCACCTTGGGGGCCCCTGCTGCCAAGGCTACCGTGGGCTGCCACTGCCCATGCCGGAGAATTGCGATTTGGCGTGAACCCGACAACCCGCCACAATTTCGGCCTCAGGGCCTTGATTTTCCACTCGATCATCTTTCCCGATTTCGGTGTCGACCGATGGGGAATCCCTCCTGTAGAGCTTTGCAGCACAGAAAAAGACCCTTCTCTGCTCGAAGGAGAACAACCCCAGCCTACCCAGCCTCTCCTCATAGCTGAAACGCTCCAACCCAGGCAACATCCTGGTGAATCTCCTCTGCACCCTCTCGAGTGTAATCACATCCTTACTATAGTGTGGCTGTTCTTGTGTCAAATGTGGTAGTGTCTCTCTGTCTAATTTCCCCAGACAACCCCCCCAACCCCCCCCCCCCCCCCCCCCCCCCCCCCCCCCCCCCCCCCCCCCCCCCCCCCCCCCCCCATGAGCTGGAATGATCAAATCTCCTCTCAAACTTTACTTTTACTAAACCATTTCTTTGTTCCCTGTTATGAATTTCCCCGTTTCTGACTATAAGGGGCCTACATTCGTTATTATTAATCTTTTCCTCCTTACTGTGGTGATATGCATCACTGTAAATACACAAGGGGTTAATGTAAATACACTACGACTAAATAAACACGAGAGGGAGCACCAGATATGTCATGACATACAGACATACAGCTAAAGAACATATAGAATAGGACACGGCCAATCGGCAGTCAAGACACGCAGAGGCGACACGACCACAAGGGGGCATTACACAACCCATATATAAGGACAGGGCACACATGCTCTGTCTCTGTCCACAGGCGACACTTAGACAGTCGGACAGGAGCAGATCAGAAGCATCACACCCACCACGTGGCTGAGAGCCGACTGGTTAGTTAGACTGAGTTACTATAGCAAGATTAGCAGGAGGGTCGAACTCATAGAGAACTGTGCTAATGGTTAAATAAATCACATTGAACTTACTTCAAAGTCTGGAGTATCTTTTGGTCAAAGCTGCATTGAGTTGCAGCCTGTGTTATCTCAGAGTACATAACACAACACTTACATACCTATAGAAACTTTTAAAGTCAGTTTTTATGTTCCCCACTAGTTTACTTTCAAATAATATTTTTCCCTTCTGAATCAATCCTTGGTCTGCCTTTGCTGAAGTTTAAACTGCTCACAATCCTCACGTCTATTACTTTTTCTTGCTAATTTGTGAGCCTCCTCATTGAGTCTATCTCTAAGTTCCCTTGTAAGCCACTGTATGGCCACAGTTCCCTTTCTACTCTTGCCCCAAATAGGAACATGAGATGTCCGAGCGGAAGTAAAAGAAAAAGAAAACCTGCAGTTCAAAAAAAAAAATTCTCATTGTTCCGAGAATTCAGAAAAAAACAACACTGAGAGCAGAGAAAGGAAGAAGAGAAAACCCTTGCAGAGATTGGAACAGGAATTCTTTTTCGTTTGAATCCCAGGCCTCATGTTTATGACAAAGTGCTTCAGAGTTCAGGGCTCGGGGGTTTTTCTTTTCGAAAGCGTGCAGCCGCCAAAACTCTCAGAAGGCAGGACATTCGACCTGGAAATTTCCTGCTGAGTTTCAAAAGAAACAAAGTAATTGCTCGAGAAAGAAATTGCTGCAAGTTTTAATAAGTTTAAAAGAAAAGGGCTCATGTGACAGCTGGTGAGATCGCCTGAATGGGTTACTGCATTGGTACCTTTATGATGGCCATGAGCGGCACAGTAGCAGAGTGGTTAGCACAGTTGCTTCACAACTCCAGGGTCCCGTCTTGGGTCACTGGCTGTGTGGAGTCGGCACGTTCTCCCCGTGTCTGCTTGGGTTTCCTCCGGATGCTCCGGTTTCCTCCCACAGTCCAAAGATGTGCAGGTTAGGTGGATTGGCCATGGTCGATTGCCCTCAGTGTCCAAAAGAAAAGATTTGCTGGGGTTACTGGGTTACGGGGATAGGGTGGAGGTGTGGGCTTAGGTAGGGTGCTCTTTCCAAGAGCCAGTGCATACTCGATGGGCCAAATGGCCTCCTTCTGCACTGTACATTCTATGATTCCATTTCGGATAAAGAAATGGCTACAGCAGATGCAGAAGTGGTCCAGACTGCAGACAAGAAAAGACCCCAGGCAATGAAGCGTCAAGGGCAACACATGACCCCAGGGGGAGGTCAACAAAAAGCCTCAAAGCAGGGGAGACAGGAGACCCCAGGCCAAGGGATGACTTGAAGCAGAGAAGATGACGAGGTGACCTTATTAAGGTGTTCACAATTGTCCACAATCTTGACAGGGTGAAGAAGGATATTCTGTTTCTGATAGTTGGTATGTCAATGGCTCGGGGTCCCAATTTCAAGATGGTCAGAAAGAGAGCTCGGAGTGAGATGCGGAGAAACGTTTACTCTGAGAGTTGTTGGGATTTGGAATGCACTGCCTGGGGGAGTGGTGGAGGTGGATGCCGAGGAGGTTTTAAAAGAGAGCTGGATGTATATTTGAAAGTGATGAATTTAAGAGGACTGCGGAGGTGGGGCTGGGCAATGGGACTCACTCGGTTGCTCTTTTGGGAGCCGGCGCAGACAGGGACACTTCCACAGTTCAGACTAGAGCTCACAAACCCTCTGGTATCACCATCAAATCTCCATGCACCTCCTGCCGAACATCCAACATCTGGCATTCCGCAGAAAACTCCAGAGGCTGCCCATCCGACTCGGAACCAATTTCTGGATCACCTCAAACACTCCTCCGACTGCGCGAGGCCTGCTCCACCACCCTCTCCAGCAGCGGCGCCTGCGTATGCCAAATGTTGCCATTTGTTGCCAAATACATGAATAGGATGGGAATAGAGGGATACGGACTCTGGAAGTGTGGAAGATTTGAGTTTAGACGGGCAGCATGGTCGGCACAGGCTTGGAGGGCCGAAGGGCCTGTTCCTGTGCTGTACTTTTCTTTGCTCTGTGTTCTTTGCTGATTGTGCCCTCGTCCCAAAGCATTAATCCCTGCTGAGCAGCCAGTATCTGCACTGGTGCTTGGTGCTGGGAGAGGGTGTGGTGCTGCGCCCTCTGAGGCTCCCTTTCCCCCCTCGGAAGCTAGTGTCAGTCCCTCAGGGCTGCCAGGGTCAACTGATCATTCACCTTCGCAGCACACACAAAAGGAAGGGTATTAATTGGCCTTTCGCAACTTCCATGGGGTGTGCAAGGGCACAAGGTTCAGCACCGTTTAGGGCAGCACGGTAGCACAGTGGTTAGCACAGTTGCTTCACAGCTCCAGGGTTCCAGGTTCGATTCCCGGCTTGGGTCACTGTCTGTGCGGAGTCTGCACGTTCTCCCCGTGTCTGCGTGGGATTCCTCCGGGTGCTCCGGTTTCCTCCCACAGTCCAAAGATGTGCAGGTTAGGTGGATTGGACGTGCTAAATTGCCCTTAGTGTCGTAAAATGTTAAGTGGGAGTTACTGGGTTACGGGGATAGGTAGATACGTGGGGTTGAGTAGGGTGCTCTTTGTAAGGGCCGGTGCAGACTCGATGGGTCGAATTGCCTCCTTCTGCACTGTAAATGCTATGATTCTCTGTATGGATGATGAGATATGACACCTTGCAACCATTGAACTACTTATAACAAACTCACACAGTTCCTATCTGCGTCCTGGCCTTTGAACACATAAGCCATCCCATGTAATATTCAGGTCAACGTCTCCCTGAGCCTTCTCGCCATCTGTGCCTCAAATCCGGATAAAGCCTTTTGAAATCTCACCAGGCCCAAGCCTTCCTCAAGTCTCGCCTCTGCCAATGAAGTGGCTCAATTCCATAGAGGACATCAGCAGAACTCCAACCTCCAGCAGCTTGTGTTTTGCCAGGTCAGGCACAGCACATACATTCCTGTTCCTCTCCTGGGCTTCATCCTTAACCCTCTGCTTCAACTGAATAATATTTGCTTCAGACAACACCCGAGAATCTTGTGGAAACAAAAAACGTCCTTCTGGCTTTGGAATGCACTAAACGGCAGCGGCACCTGTCCCATGATAGGAACCCCTTTGAATGAGTGGACGAGGCCTCCTTCGGGGTCGCGGCCTGCGAACCTGTCCACTGGACGTCCCGCCCTCCACGTCCGATTGATAGATAGATAGAGAAATACAGCACAGAACAGGCCCTTCGGCCCACAATGTTGTGCCGAACTTTTGTTCAAGGTTAATCATAGAATTTTGGACACTAAGGGCAATTTATAATGGCCAATCCACCCGACCTGCACATCTTTGGACTGTGGGAGGAAACCGGAGTACCCGGAGGAAACCCACGCACACACGGGGAGGATGTGCAGACTCCGCACAGACAGTGACCCAAGTCGGAATCGAACTTGGGACCCTGGAGCTGTGAAGCAATTGTGCTATCCACAATGCTACCGTGCTGCCCTTAAGAAATTAATTTACACTCCATTATTCTACCCTAATCCATGTACCTATCCAATAGCCGCTTGAAGGTCCCTAACGTTTCCAACTCAACTACTTCCACACGCAGTGCATTCCATGCCCCCACTACTCTCTGGGTAAAGAACCTACCTCTGTCATCCCCCTATATCTTCCACCATTGACCTTAAATTTATGTCCCCTTGTAATGGTTTGTTCCACCCGGGGAAAAAGTCTCTGACTGTCTACTCTATCTATTACCCTGATCATCTTATAAACCTCTATCAAGTCGCCCCTCATCCTTCTCCGTTCTAATGAGAAAAGGCCTAGCACCCTCAACCTTTCCTCGTAAGACCTACTCTCCATTCCAGGCAACATCCTGGTAAATCTCCTTTGCACCCTTTCCAAAGCTTCCACATCCTTCCTAAAATGAGGTGACCAGAACTGTACACAGTACTCCAAATGTGGCCGTACCAAGGTTTTGTACAGCTGCATCATCGCCTCACGGCTCTTAAATTCAATCCCTCTGCTAATGAACGCTAGCACACCATAGGCCTTCTTCACAACTCTATCCACACTTGAGTGGCAACTTTCAAAGATCTATGAACATAGACCCTAAGATCTCTCTGCTCCTCCACATTGCCAAGAACCCTACCGTTAACCCTGTATTCCGCATTCATATTTGTCCTTCCAAAATGGACAACCTCACACTTGTCAGGGTTAAACTCCATCTGCCACTTCTCAGCCCAGCTCTGCATCCTATCTATGTCTCTTTGCAGCCGACAACAGCCCTCCTCATTATCCACAACTCCACCAATCTTCGTATCATCTGCAAATTTACTGGCACAACCTTCAACTCCCTCATCCAAGTCGTTAATTTGATTGGGAGGGCAAACGGAAATCCAGCGATGGCACGGGATGAAAACCCGCTCCATGGTCTTGAAGTGGATTATTGACGCTTTATCCGGTGCGTATTCACACCACGAGGTGGGATTCGACACCCTAGCCGCCTCCAGGTGTGAGTCTCGCTCACCGAGTCGAGCCGGAATATTTAGTCCGACCTTTCAGCTCAGTGATTATGTTGTCTCTATCACTGCCCATATCCTCCTGATGTGTGAGTCTGAGTGGAAACATTCTGGAATGGTTTTCAAATGAAACGCATTCCACTTTATCCCAGTTTGGATCATTTTTATGGTCATCAAGGTGAACAACATCATTAACAGACAATGGAAAACCTGGGGAAACCATAATTAGATTCAAGAACACAAAGATATAGCTTACGGGTCAAGTAAAGTTTCTACAGCGATGCTCTAGATTTTACACATTAAATCCCAATTGCCTTTCTTTTATGTGGAATATATAGCAGAGAAACAGACCCAACCAGTCCATTGGCATTTATGCTCCACTCCAATCTTTACTCATCTCTATCTCGTAATCTTCTTTCCTCCATCATAAGGTCAGAAGTGGGGATGTTTGCGGATGACTGCACAATGTTCAGCACCATTCGCGACTCCTCAGATACTGAAGCAGTCCATGTCCAAATGCAGCACGATCTGGACAATATCCAGGCTCGAGCTGACAAGTGGCAAGTTACATTCGCGCCACACAAGTGCCAGGCAATAACCATCTCCGAAAAGAGAGACTCTAACCATCGCCCCTTGGCATTCAATGGCATCACCATCGCTGAATCCTCCACTATCAATGTCCTGGGGGTCACAATTGACCAAAAACTGAACTGGACTGGCCACATTAATACTGTGGCTACAAGAGTAGGTCAGAGATTGGGATAACCTCACCTCTTGAGCCCCCAAACCCTGTCCACCACCTACAATGCACAAGTCAGGAGTGTGGTGGAATATTCTCCAGTTGCCTGGATGAGTACAGCTCCAACAACACTCAAGAAGCTCAACACCATAAGACCACAAGACATAGGAGCAGGGTTAGGCCACTCGGCCCATCGAGTCTGCTCCGCTATCCAATCATGGCTGATATTTTTCTCATCGCCATTCTCCTGCCTTCTCCCCATAACTACTGATCCCTTTATTGATCAAGAACCAAACATCACTGTCTTAAAGACACTCAGTGATTTGGCCTCCACAGCCTCCTGCGGCAAAGTGTTCCACAGATTCACCACCCTCTGGCTGAAAAATTCCTCTTCATCTCTTTTAAAGGATCATCTCTTAGTCTGAGAGTGAGTCCTCTGGTTCTAGTTTTTCCGACAAGGGGAAACATCCTCTCTGCGTCACTCCCTTCAATTTTCAATCCCACCACCACCGACGCACAGTGCCAGCAGTGTGCACCATCCACAAGATGCACTGTAGCACCTCCCAAACTCACAGCCACTACCATCTGGAAGGACAAGAGCAAAAAATACCTCCACCACCTGGAGGTTCCCCTCCACGTCACTCACCACCCTTGGAAATATATCGGCCGTTCCTTCACTATCGCTGGGGCAAGATCCTGGAACTCCCTAACAGCACAGTGGGTGTACATACACCTCAGGTGATGCATCGGTTCGAGAAGGCAGCTCACCACCACCTTCTGGAAGGTAAAGGGGTGATCCTCCGAGCCCCGCTCCGGGCCGGAGAATTGTCACAACCGCGCCACGACACCCCGACGTCGGCGCGCGATTCTCCGAGGTGCGGAGAATCGACACAATTTGCACCGGCGCGTTTGGCGCGGCACCGGCCGCGGGCCGCTAGAATCGATGCAGCCGCCGATCCTCCGCCCCAAATGGGCCGAGCGGCCGCACCGATACGACAGAGTCCCGCCGGCGCCGTTCATCCCTGGTCGCTGCCGGCGGGAACTCTTTGCGAACGGTCGGGCGGGAGGCCTGTGGGGGAGGGGGGGGAAAGGGGGACTCCTTCACCGTGGGGGGGGGGCCTCCGATGATGTCTGGCCCGTGATCGGGGCCCACCGATCGGTGGGCTGACCTTTCCCCCCCCCGGCCAACTTTCTGGCGCAGACGGCCCTGAACACCGACGCCATGTTGGTCGTGGCTGGCACGCTAAAGAAGTCCCCCGCGCATGCGCAGGTTGGCGCTGCCCAACTGCACATGCGCGGGTTGGCGTGACGCCCATTTGGCTCTGCAAAAGGAGGCTGGAGTGGCGTGAACTGCTCCAGTGCTGTGCTGGCCCCCTGTGGGGGACAGAATCGGTCGTACCCGGGCCCAGTTCGCGCCATCGTGAAACGTGACAGCGTTCACGATGTCGGGAACACTTGGGCTCCAGATTGCACAATCGTCCCCAAAGAGTGATAAATGCTGGCCTAACCAGCAATGCGAATAGCCCATGAGAAAATAAAAGAGAGATATATCTCAGAGCAATGGCCCAAATTTCGAAGTGTGTGACGGGTTTATTTATAAGAGTTTTAAAATATCCCCGCAGAAACAAATATCTGCACTCATGCTCACGGGTCCAGCTTCTAGTTCTTCTCTGGTGTCTGTTTACTTTGCTCTGAGTCCACACTCAGGCTTAATCAATCAAGCACAGTCAGATTAAATTAGTCACCAGACTCACATAATCAAACACAGAACAATTGAACCATTGAACAAGACAATGGGCACCATAATTAGCTTCAGTGCCTTCGGGTAAGAAGCGAGGGTGATTGTGATGTTCGAATAACAATTTCCACCAATAGATTATTGACTGGGTTGCTGCGCAAAATCTAACTCGTTGATTGTTAGCAGTGTGCACTGCCATCCCTTACCCTCACCACTCTTCGCTCGCCCCCTCCCCCTCACCATGCATTGGACCCCAGTGATTATCCATCCGATGTGACCGATGGTTAACTTTCTCAAAGTGGTCCAGACCGCCAATCAGTTGTTAATGAAGATAAAGTTGGGGGTGGGGGGTGGGTGGCTTGGCTGGATTGAAGGTGAGAGACTGTTTCTCCTAGTTTTGGGGTGTTAGTCTTTGGATTAGGGGACAGGCACTTAGGAGTGAGTTTGGAAGAAATTTCTTCACTCCAAAAGTCCAGATACTGACCCAATGCATCCAACCTGGCTGCATCACAGCCTGGTATGGCAACTCTCGGCCCAGGACCGCAAGAAACTTCAGAGAGTCGTGAACACAGGCCCAGTCCATCACACAAATCCGTTGACTCCATCAACATCTCCCGCTGCCTGGTGAAAGCGGGCGGCATAATCAAAGACCCCTCCCACCCGGCTTACTCACTCTTCCAACTTCTTCCATCGGGCAGGAGATACAGAAGTCTGAGAACACGCACGAACAGACTCAAAAACAGCTTCTTCCCCGCTGTTACCAGACTCCTAAATGGCCCTCTTATGGACTGACCTCATTAACACTACACCCCTGTATGCTTCACCCGATGCCGGTGCTTATGGAGTTACATTGTATACCTTGTGTTGCCCTATTATGTATTTTCTTTTTATTTCCTCGCAGAAAAACACTTTTCACTGTACCTTGGTACACGTGACAATAAACAAAATCCAGTCCAATCCAATGAATGTGTCCAGGACCGAGAGCAATCGATGGTTGGACACTCAAGGGAACCAAGTGATTTGAGGGCGACGCAGGAAAGTGGAGTTCAGGCGGAAGATCAAGTCAACGAGCGCATTGGACGGCAGCACAGCCTCAAGGGGCAGAGTGGCCTTCTCCAGTCTCTCGTTCTCCTGGCTCCACGTTTCTGGAAATCACACAGGAATTCGGCGTGCTCGCCCTGGCTGGATCTGCTCCAACCTGTTCTGAATGGAGCTCTCCACCCAGCTGACGGAGAAGGACAGGGCCGAGAGACGAGGGGCGGAAGCAAGGCAAACCCTTTTGACTGCTGCGTTTTGGCTGAAACTGTACTTTCCATGCGCTGCCCCCCCTCCCCCCCCCCCCCCCTCCCTCGCCACCACCTCCCCGCTCCCACCCACCCACACAATGGAATGATTCAGAAGCACTGTGTTGCCAGGGCTGCTGTTGTTTTATCAAAATGTGATTCACTCTCCCTTGTGACTAATGTAGCTAGGAGTTGGAGAGCTTGCTAAATTGTAGCAAATCACCATCTTGCCTCCCCAGTTTGCTCAAATCACTGTTCTTACTGCTCACTTTGCAGGTAAGATTCTTTTTCTTTTTGCCAATGTCGCTTCATGCACTTCAGAAAGAATGTGCTGACCAGCAGGCAAGTTGGATTGGAAACTTGTGAGAATATGAATGCTGGGCTGCCTATTGTATTATTTTTTTTTCCTGTCTTCATTCGTATTTAATTTGCAGGCTGTGGAAAATGTGATGAATAAAGGTTCTAAACGATGAAAGCTAAAGGAGGGGCAGCACGGTAGCATTGTGGATAGCACAATCACTTCACAGCTCCAGGGTCCCGGGTTCGATTCTGGCTTGGGTCACTGTCTGTGCGGAGTCTGCACATCCTCCCCGTGTCTGCGTGGGTTTCCTCCGGGTGCTCCGGTTTCCTCCCACAGTCCAAAGATGTGCAGGTTAGGTGGTTTGGCCATGATAAATTGCCCCTTAGTGTCCAAAATTGCCCTTAGTGTTGGGTGGGGTTACTGGGTTATGGGGATAGGGTGGAGGTGTTGACCTTGGGTAGGGTGCTCTTTCCAAGAGCCGGTGCAGACTCGATGGGCCGAACGGCCTCCTTCTGCACTGTAAATTCAATGATAAATTCTATGATAATCTAAGACTTGCATTTATATAGCGCCCTTCTCAACCTCAGGGTGTTCCACCGTACTATCAAGCGGCATACACGATAATGACCAAGAATCTGTTTGATTACTCACGGCTCGCGGGACAGTGGGCAGCACCGGTCAGCATGTTTCCGTCAGCGACCCCGGTCCCTCACAATCTCTGTCACTCCAGGCCTGGTGGTGTCCCACTCTGGAAGGTCCCCCTTCATTGTATTTCACCAGATCTTCTTTGTCCCTCTGGTGGTGTCCATTCTACTGCCCCTGTGGTGAGGTGCACCTTCAGGAGGAGAAATATGTGTCCAGCCAGCTTTAGTTGTCCCTCCGTCACAATGTCTACATCTGAACCTGAGGGGCACCAATATCCTGGGGGGGAGATTTGTTAGTGCTCTTTGGGGGGGTTTAAACTAATTCAGCAGGGGCATGGGAACCTGGATTGTAGTTTTGGGGTACGGGAGATTGAGAGTATAGAGGTCAGGAGCACAGATTTGACTTCGCAGGAGGGTGCCAGTGTTCAGGTAGGTGGTTTGAAGTGTGTCTACTTCAATGCCAGGAGTATACGAAATAAGGTAGGGGAACTGGCAGCATGGGTTGGTACCTGGGACTTCGACGTTGTGGCCATTTCAGAGACATGGATAGAGCAGGGACAGGAATGGTTGTTGCAGGTTCCGGGGTTTAGGTGTTTTAGTAAGCTCAGAGAAGGGGGCAAAAGAGGAGGAGGTGTGGCGCTGCTAGTCAAGGACAGTATTACGGTGGCGGAAAGGATGCTAGATGGGGACTCTTCTTCTGAGGTAGTATGGGCTGAGGTTAGAAACAGGAAAGGAGAGGTCACCCTGTTGGGTGTTTTCTATAGGCCACCTAATAGTTCTGGGATGTAGAGGAAAGGATGGCGAAGATGATTCTGGAAAAGAGCGAAAGTAACAGGGTAGTTGTTATGGGAGACTTTAACTTTCCAAATATTGACTGGAAAAGATATAGTTTGAGTACATTAGATGGGTCATTCTTTGTACAAAGTGTGCAGGAGGGTTTCCTGACACAATATGTTGACAGGCCAACAAGAGGCGAGGCCACATTGGATTTGGTTTTGGGTAATGACCCAGGCCAGGTGTTAGATCTGGAGGTAGGTGAGCACTTTGGAAACAGTGACCACAATTCGGTGACCTTTACGTTAGTGATGGAAAGGGATAAGTATACCCCGCAGGGCAAGAGTTATAGCTGGGGGAAGGGCAATTATGATGCCATTAGACATGACTTAGGATGTGTTGGTTGGAGAAGTAGGCTGCAAGGGTTGGGCACACTGGATATGTGGAGCTTGTTCAAGGAACAGCTATTGCATGTTCTTGATAAGTACGTACCAGTCAGGCAGGGAGGAAGGGGTCGAGCGAGGGAACCGTGGTTTACCAAAGAAGGGGAATCTCTTGTTAAGAAGAAGAAGGAGGCCTATGTGAAGATGAGGCATGAAGTTTCAGTTGGGGCGCTTGATAGTTACAAGGAAGCGAGGAAGGATCTAAAGAGAGAGCTGAGACGAGCAAGGAGGGGACATGAGAAGTCTTTGGCAGGTAGGATCAAGGAAAACCCAAAAGCTTTCTATAGGTATGTCAGGAATAAAAGAATGACTAGGGTAAGAGTAGGGCTAGTCAAGGACAGTGGTGGGAAGTTGTGTGTGGAGGCTGAGGAGATAAGCGAGATACTAAATGAATACTTTTCGTCAGTATTCACTCAGGAAAAAGATAATGTTGTGGAGGAGAATGCTGAGACCCAGGCTATTAGATTAGATGGCATTGAGGTGCGTAGGGAAGAAGTGTTGGCAATTCTGGACAAGGTGAAAATAGATAAGTCCCCGGGGCCGGATGGGATTTATCCTAGGATTCTCTGGGAAGCCAGGGAAGAGATTGCTGAGCCTTTGGCTTTGATTTTTAGGTCATCATTGGCTACAGGAATAGTGCCAGAGGACTGGAGGATAGCAAATGTGGTCCCTTTGTTCAAGAAGGGGAGTAGAGATAACCCCGGTAACTATAGGCCGGTGAGCCTAACGTCTGTGGTGGGTAAGGTCTTGGAGAGGTTTATAAAAGATACGATTTATAATCATCTAGATAGGAATAATATGATTAGGGATAGTCAGCATGGTTTTGTGAAGGGTAGGTCATGTCTCACAAACCTTATTGAGTTCTTTGAGAAGGTGACTGAACAGGTAGATGAGGGTAGAGCAGTTGATGTGGTGTATATGGATTTCAGTAAAGCGTTTGATAAGGTTCCCCATGGTCGGCTATTGCAGAAAATCCGGAGGCTGGGGATTGAGGGTGATTTAGAGATGTGGATCAGAAATTGGCTAGTTGAAAGAAGACAGAGAGTGGTAGTTGATGGGAAATGTTCAGAATGGAGTTCAGTTACGAGTGGCGTACCACAAGGATCTGTTCTGGGGCCGTTGCTGTTTGTCATTTTTATAAATGACCTAGAGGAGGGCACAGAAGGATGGGTGAGTAAATTTGCAGACGACACTAAAGTCGGTGGAGTTGTAGACAGTGCGGAAGGATGTTGCAGGTTACAGAGGGACATAGATAAGCTGCAGACCTGGGCTGAGAGGTGGCAAATGGAGTTTAATGTGGAGAAGTGTGAGGTGATTCACTTTGGAAAGAATAACAGGAATGCGGAATATTGGCTAATGGTAAAATTCTTGGTAGTGTGGATGAGCAGAGGGACCTCGGTGTCCATGTACATAGATCCCTGAAAGTTGCCACCCAGGTTGATAGGGTTGTGAAGAAGGCCTATGGTGTGTTGGCCTTTATTGGTAGAGGGAT
This sequence comes from Scyliorhinus canicula, assembly GCF_902713615.1. NCBI lineage: Eukaryota > Metazoa > Chordata > Chondrichthyes > Carcharhiniformes > Scyliorhinidae > Scyliorhinus > Scyliorhinus canicula. Next base: position 220,202,978 of record NC_052150.1, read on the forward strand.
TGAGTTCCGGAGCCATGAGGTCATGTTGCAGTTGTACAAAACTCTAGTACGGCCGCATTTGGAGTATTGCGTACAGTTCTGGTCGCCTCATTATAGGAAGGACGTGGAAGCTTTGGAACGGGTGCAGAGGAGATTTACCAGGATGTTGCCTGGTATGGAGGGAAAATCTTATGAGGAAAGGCTGATGGACTTGAGGTTGTTTTCGTTAGAGAGAAGAAGGTTAAGAGTTGACTTAATAGAGGCATACAAAATGATCAGAGGGTTAGATAGGGTGGACAGCGAGAGCCTTCTCCCACGGATGGAGGTGGCTAGCACGAGGGGACATAGCCTTAAATTGAGGGGTAATAGATATAGGACAGAGGTCAGAGGTGGGTTTTTTACGCAAAGAGTGGTGAGGCCGTGGAATGCCCTACCTGCAACAGTAGTGAACTCGCCAACATTGAGGGCATTTAAAAATTTATTGGATAAGCATATGGATGATGAGGGCGTAGTGTAGGTTAGATGGCCTTTAGTTTTTTTTCCATGTCGGTGCAACATCGAGGGCCGAAGGGCCTGTACTGCGCTGTATCGTTCTATGTTCTATGTTCTATGTTCTAATGTCCCACAGACTCGTCTGACCATTCCTCTGTCATTCTGTCATATTGGTGATGTTGTCTCTCTCCATGTGATGCCCAGTACTTTGCGTCGGCAGCACTGGTGAAAGATGTCCAATAGACGTGACACCTTTGCTGTTCTCTTCCATGTCTCGCTGGCATAGATTGGAGTTGGTATTGCTATGGGCCTGTAGAGACAAAGCTTCATGGCCATGTTGATGGGGTTGGACGTCCAAACCTTATGGAGCTGCTGGAAGCCCGATGCTGGTCAATGTGTGGACGCGATCTCGACAGCACCCTTCCTGGGAGATGTTGCTTCCTAGGCTGGGGGAGCGGTCGACATCCTCAATGTTCTGCTGCTGCTGATGATGAGGGGGTCCTTGTTGCCGTCCAGTTCTCACATTGAAACATAGAAACTAGGAGCAGGAGTCGGCCCTTTTTCCCTTCGAGCCTGCCCCACCATTCACTGTAATCATGGCTGATCCTCGATCAAAATGCCATGGGCGGGATTCTCTGACCCCCGCGTCGGTCCGGCCTGCCAATTCTCCGGCCCGGGTGGGCCGAGCGGCCGTGCGAAAAGAGCCGAGTCCCGCTGGCACCGTTCTAACCTGCTCTGAGCCGGCGGGCCCTCGGCGTTGGCGGCCTGTGGGGGGTGGTGATAGGGGGGGGGGGGGGTCTGACCCCAGGGGGCCCTCCGATGTGGCCTGGCCCATGATCGTGGCCCACCGATTGGCGGGTAGGCCTCTGTGCCTGGGGGCCTCCTTTCCTATGCGCCGGCCCCTGCAGTCCTGCGCCATGTTGTGTCAGGGCCGGAGCGTTGAAGGAGGCCGCTGTGCATGTCCTTGTTGGCGCCGGCGCAACTGCACATGCGCGGATCCCGCGGCGCACATTTCGCGCCGGGATCGGCAGCTGGAGCGGGGCGAACCACTCCAGCTGCCGTGCTGGCCCCCTGTAGGGGCCAGAATTAGTCCTGGGAGCGGCCCGTTCACACCGTCGTAAAACGCGATGGCATTTCCAACGGCGTGGACACTCTCCCGCGGGATGGGAGAATCCCGCCCCCTGTTCCTGCTTTCTCCCCATACCCCTTGATGCCATTAAAATCTAAAACGTTATCTCTTTCTTGAATACATTCCCTGAATTGACCACCACAGTTTCTGTGGTCGGGAATTCCACAGGTTCACTGCCCTGAGAGTGAAGATATTTTTCCTCATCTCAGTCATTAAGGATCTACCCCATATCCTGAGACCGTGACCTCTTCTTCCAGCGCCCCCGCCCCCGCCCCTGCCCCATCCCTCCTCACAACCCCCCCCCCCCAACCCCAGCTCCCGCAGGCAGGGGAAACATCCCTGACTTGGTGATGGACCCATCCCTATGTTGGTCTTGCATCTGATACATAAAAGCACCTTTGATGCCTTTATTCTGCTGCCTTGGGACACGTGTGCAATCCGGGTCCATCAACCGGCAGTGTTGCTATGGGATGCTGAAGTCTGCAACCACATTCCTCACGATGAAATCAGTAACCAAGAGGAAAAGGAATGGGCAGAGAACTGCGCTCAGAGTGAAGATATTGGCCAGGATTCTCCGACCCTCTGCGCCGAAATCGCACTCGGCGTGGGGGGCAGAGAATTACCCAAAAGAGACCCCCACGCCGGTACGCGATGATTCTCCGGCGAACGGAGAATTGCTGCCGTTCGCGTGTGGCCGATCGACGCGGCGCCGGTCGGAAAAGGACCCCCCACCGGCGATTCTCCGCGCTCGACAAGC